>NC_056607.1:20361399-20662281 GCF_018340385.1 Cyprinus carpio
AGATGTGCCTAAGCGGCTTTCTTCTGATATATCGATCGGATCTCTTTTGTGAACCACTATTTGTCCCTTCAGCTGTCAGTCTGAGCTGTGTGCTCCACTCAGAGCTGCTGAATTTGACACCTCTGCGTCAACAGCGGGGGGATGGAGTGGACAGTGATGACCACATCCTCCTCAGCCGGTGAAGCACTGGCTGATGGGATATTGAGTCCTCAAGTGTCCGTAAACAAAGATCACACGCGGAATAACTCGCGTCGCGGTGATTATCAAATGTATAATAATCATACTACAAGTTATGGATGACCACCGTCGCCGTGGAGAGGACAGGACGCGCATCTGGTGAGGCTATACGCGTGTTAGTTACTTTTATATATTTGACTCTTTATTTTGAAGCGTGTATGCTCCGCTAACAGCTGTTTATTGACAGAAAAGTACAGTATATTATGCATCTCAGTGAAAGTACAGTAAATACACATGGATTATTACAGTACTGTGTGGATGAACATATATTCGTTTGTTGACGTTCCGAAGGTCGTGTACAAGCTTCGGGTAGCGGATTATCGCTGATAATGCGTCAAAACAACAGAAGGGACACTGGAATATGAAATATTACAGATGATTGAGACAGGTAAGATCTCCCAATCATTACACCAATGCAGAATGGACATAAATGAAATGATATGAAGCTGGAGATTGTGGATTCTATTTTAGATTGTGATAGACCAGATATATTTAATAATTTAAAGCAGTTTGCTAGTTTGCAGTGTGACTTATCCTCTTTCAAAGTCTGTTCTGAAAACACACACACACAAAAAAAGCACATTGTATTGAGGTGGTTCATCATATGTGAAACAACATAAATAATACTATTTGTCACAAACAGCAGCTTTTTATGTCACTTCAAAGGGTTTTCTGTAAAAGGATATAAAGATATTGCATTTATTCCACTATAATATGGGTATGGCTAGACTTCAAATGTGGGTAGGCGGAAAATGTATACAAAAGGGGTATTATTCCTCCCTTTAGATGGAATAGAATAACTTTTGCATAGATTATGATAGAAACAAATTTCCTTTTTCCTCTATTAGCTGACATGTGCTGGAAACAAATACAATTGTTTGCAGGATGCTGGACCTCTCAGAACCTGAGCTATACAATTTCAAACTTCAGTTTATAAAAAAAAGCTGGTCAAAAAGCGCCATTCTTTTTTTCCATTTTATTATAACACAGACAACATATAAAACCATTTTTATCAATTTCAACAGTGCTTTATGTAATTTCAAAGGATTTCCTGTAAAATGATACCAAACTTTTGTATGTACACCTCTGCATGTGGGTATGGGAAGCTTTTGAATTTGGGTAGGAAAAATGCCAGGCGGAAATCCCCAAAATAGCCCTGTGCTTAAGAGGTTAAAAGATCATCATAGAGGTGGTGTATTAAAATCATTGTGAATGAATGAATTGCATTATTTTATTTATTTAGTCTGAATAATTATACAGATAGGGTGAAAGATTTTTTTCAAATGAAGTACAAAGTACTCTGTGTGAAATCTGTTGTAAATAAATACTGAAGATGTGTCTTCAGGATTCGTTGTAATGTAGCAGTGGAATAAATTTTCCTTTTATCCAGAGTTTGTTCCACCAGTGAGAACCAAGTATGGTGGTTTTGGATCAGCTCAAGGGGGATCTCTTCATGTGGAGGGAAAGAGGGATTAGAAACCTAAAGTGGCTGGGCTGGTGTGGATGGATTTATGAAAGACTGAAAGTACAGTACAGCCAGCCCGGCAACTGGTAATAGTTTTAACCAGGAAGAACGTCTTGAATTCTACCAGATATTGGCAGCCAGTGCAGACACATGAGGAAAGCTGTAGCACAAGAAAACCCTCTGAGATAAAAAACAAACCCCAGCAGCAGCGTTTCAGATGATTCTGGAGTAGCGTTGCAATGCAACAGGGTGCAACTAGTTGATTCCAGGAGAGTATTGTTGATTTTAATAGAAGCAATCTTAGTTAGAGTTTTGTTTTGCATCAGTGAGGATATTATTCCACAACCTACTCGTTGACATTAGTGGTTCCTGGTTCGACACCAGCAGGATTACAGAACCACCAAAAGGGGGAAAAGAGTGCCGGAAAAATTAATTAAAGAGTTAGTTTACTCAGAAATGAAAATTCTATCATCATTTACTTCTCAAGTTTCTTCTGTTGAACACTAAAGAAGATATTTTGAAGAATGTGGGTAACCAAACAGTTTCTGTTCCCTACTGATTTCCAAACTATACTATACTATGGAAGATAATGGGGACCAGAAACTGCTTGGTTACCCACGTTCTTCAATGTAAATGATGACAGAATTTAAATTTTTGGGTAAACTATGTCTTGAAGACCTTTCCTATTAGCAGAAAGCTACTATCAAGCACCTCTACTTGCCTGCTTTGACATCCCTTGTTTGCCAGCCTAATACTGCTCTAGAAAGGCTTTGGAATCAAAGGTGTGCCAGGATCAAAGTAAAACTCTCTAGCCATTGTGAGCAGGCGGTACAGTAAAGTGACACTGACAGAGAAGGTGGGAGTGAATGGAACGTGTTCCCAATTTATAGTCTACACTAAGGATGAGCATTGATAACTTAGTATTATTAATGATTATTCTAATTATTCTAATTAAAGCAATTCATTTCTAACTGATGAAAACATGATGAGGAAAAATAATACTAAAAATGTTTTATTAATAATGTATCAATGTTTTTGTAAAAGTAATATTTATAAGGCTGATGATTATTTCAAACAACCAAATCATAGTCGGTATGACACAATGGAAATGGGTAAACTGAAGCATTTTCTAATGGGTTAAATAGCCCTAACTAAATGCATCCTACGTGTACATGAGATATTTACAACATAAACACAATATTACATATTATATCTGCATAAAAAAAAGAACACAAATGTACAAGTGAACTTGAATGTTGCATGCTAAAATATGGGCAATTTAAGCACAGTTCAAAATGAAGTCATTGTTCATTGATAATTGTTTTCATGACTGATCAACACAGTAATTCCCATCTCTAGTCTACACTCATTCACCACAAACGAAAAGAGATTAACAGATGCAGAGGAAGAGTTCTATTGTGGCCTGAACACTCAGTGTTCTTCCTACAAATTTATACGATATTGAAAGACTTGAATATACCTGTTCTATTATAAGCATGTTTTTAATTTTTTATTAAAATTTATTTTATTAATTGATATTTGTGGCATTAAAATAACGAAATTCTTGAAAAGAAAAAGAAAGTTCAAATTTTTGTTATTTGTTAGAAAACAACTGCTTATTTATATGAAACATTTTTTTTATATTTTTCCCACCAAATCAAACTCAGGTAGTTCCAAACACACACACACAAAGATAATTTGACCTTTAAATAAAAAAAAGAATGTCAAGTGGTGTGGAATACTTAATATTTTGGAAATCTTAATTAATTATCTCTTTAAAAAATGTTTTGCACCAGATTTTTGACAGATTCTTTTTCATGGACACTCATATATGCCATTGACCTATACATCCACTGAGCAACACATTAAGAGCATTCCACATTACATTACCTTTAAGTACATTTCATCTAAAATCAAACCTTTTCACCCTTCTGAACTCCTCAGGGCTCAATATGCGGCAGCTGTCAGCTGTTATTGGTTAAGCTGAGGGTTGGATGTCAGGGAAATAAACACAGCCAGATCAGCTCCAGTGTAACAGACTACAGCTCAATGCCACATGCTACATGAAACCCAACCACCCAACCAAGTCGCATAATGTCTACATCTAGTCCAACCTTTCTGAACTCCTCCTGAACCCTTCTGGGTGGAGCAGCAACATGCTACAACAATGCACTCTATGGCTTGAACATGATACCACATGATACTGATGCCGACACACCTTTGGCATGCTGACAGCAATTGTTTGCGAGAACAAAATTGTGTTTAGCTGATTAAAAATGAGTGTTTAGTAGAAAAAAAAAGAATGGAAGAACAAGAGTTGACAGTGGAAGCCTAAAGCTAAGCAAAGCTGGGGAAGTCACTTGCTAGGGACAAATCTCTCTCTCAGAAGCCCTCGTCCAAGCTGGGGGGACCGTATCCATCAGCGAGCCAGACGGCAACCAGGCTGATGGATCGATGGGGGCCGTGACCTCCAGCTCTGCAGCCTGTGAAACCGGTTGAGAGAGTGACAATCGAGATTTTCCTCATCGATTTGCGCTGACAGAAGTAAGGAGCACATGGAAGAATGAAAGGAAGGAAGCGATACACTGTTAGTCAAGTCTCCTTTGTGAATTTCAGCTTCTGTGTTAATCATAGCAAGGTGATCCCAGTGGTGTTCTCGAGGTCTGGGGTCAGGACGCAGAGGAGCATCATTTCCCTGCTGCGTGCTTATTAGGGAGCAGTTATACTGTAATTCCCAGAGCTCCACCATCTTCCCGCAGCATCAACAACAGACAACAAATTAACGACAAGGGCTGAGGTCCTTCTGATGCTTTACAGCAAGACGTGTAGGGTTGTGCCTGAACTTGTATATATCCCAAAGGGAAGTGCTAATCACAGTCAGATAGAAGTGTCATCCTTCTCAAGCAGAGGGTCACCCCACACTGCAGCATTTAACACCTTCGCCATTCTGCGTGAATAACACGCTGTCAAAAAATGGCAGTTCTTTTTGCATGAAGCTCAGTGATCTCTCAGGCTGGCCCTTGTTTGGCTGGAACCCTGTAATCGTAAAAGGTTGGGACTGGCTGTCCGCAACAGAGAGCTGCAGCGGGACTGAAATGTGCGTTAATTGAGCCAACAGCATCCAAACCCTCCATCTGTCCATTTTCTCATCTCTAAGGAAACGTCATTCTGAGCTCACTGCAAGCTGCTCTTGGCCACAAAATACTCCCTTATAATGGAGGTACAACAGTCCATCAACACAAAGAAAATCAGTGTTGTTCTTGTTGAACACGGCTGACAACTAACTACATGTTTTTTTTTTTTAAATTGCATCCACTAAAAATCATCTTGAAGCACAATTTTTTGAAGAATCTTAGACTCTAAAGATGCTTGGTTGATTTTAGGATATCTGGTGTCCATGATGAATAAAAGAAAAATCTATTTCAAAATCTAATCCTAAATCATGTGACAAGATCTTAGAAATATGCTAGTCATATTTATGTTGTTTTAAATGTAGTTTTGAAAAAAAAAAAAAAAAAACTTTAATACAATTTTCAATAAAAATTTATTGGAAATGTAATATACAGTATGTGAGTGTACGTCTTATATCTTTCTTTTTTTTAAATCAAGGTTTATCAAGGTTTTAGGGGTCACACTAAATTACATAAACCTGAATTAATCTTGCCTTGCCATAAAACAGTCAAACTATCAGATATTTTAAGAGACTTATTGACCTTGACCCACAGTCATGAGAGTCTGTAAGGTTCCTTTTTATGATGTAATTCCCTTTTTAATTCTTGGTTGTCCCACATGACTTTGATTTGGTACCAAAAGTTTTTTTTTTTTTTCAAATATTAATAAACATTTTCAATGTTTTTCCTAAGAAATAATAATAAAACATTATGCCAAACTAGTATTAATATTTTATTTAAATATTTTTATTTTAATTAAAAATGTTGATTACAAACATGTTTACCATAGAGCCGTATTCAAGTTTTTTCTTATTCAAGGTATTTAAGAATATTTAAAATATTAATAGATCCAGAAAAAAACATGAGCATCATGTCATTAACCCATATATATAATATATATATATAATATATATATATATATATATATATATATATATATATATATATATATATATATATATATATACAGCTATGATCCCTTGTGCCTGAACCAGTTCACTCTGAGCAGTGAACTGGAAAGGGAAATCCCAGAGAGCTGGCCGACATTATGCTCTGTCCAGGTTCACACCTCTTTCCAGCATCCTGCAAAACCGTGTCTTTGACTCTCAGCGGTCATTAAGCCAACTGTAGGGCTAATTGAGCATGGTGTTGTGTGTCATCAGTGCATGGAGAGAGCCTGCTGCCCACCGTGTGCTTTCCAAGAATATGTCTCAATCTGCCCACTACAACGAGACAATTTTAGCACCACAACAAATATCAGTGCAGTGAGAAAACATGTCTTTGGAACAGTAGTTCCAGCATAAATTAGCATAAACTTTATTCTTATGATCACTTTTAATGAAATATAGGACTTAGGTCAGAAGCAAGAAGGTACCTCAAATCTGATTTAACAAACTGTCATAACCAATCCAGGCTCATTGGAAAAACATGTCTGTGGCGACATTTCAGCAAGACTATACTGCACTGTCTCTTGCATGTTTCACAACACTTTCAAAGTGAATTATCCAGTGAGTGTTCCATTTTCCCCAAAACAGCGTTTGATTAAACAGTACGTATCACAGCAGTTCAGAAATGAAATGTCCGGTAAGTGGTGTTAAAAGTTTAATGCGCTATTATGCATTTAAAAAAAGAGCATAAAAACTAGACTAAACTCTACCCTAAATCTAATTGAGTGTTAACAAAAGCAAATATGAGATAACACGTTTGCTGAAGTAACGATACCATTTTACCTTGCTTTTACAAGTCTTTTGAGTAATTTTATTGTGACTTTTACCTGAATGTAATAAGTAATAAGAATGTTTGATATCTAAATGTTTGACTTCATTTTTTAATCACATTGGAGTCGAAACTGGGAATCGATAATCAGAATTGTAATTGATAAAATTCGAAAAAACGACATCCATCCCTATATATAGAGCTGGTTATACTGCAAACATCAAAATGTATTAGTTTACAAATCATGCAATATGGGAAAAGTGTTTGGGGTCCTAACAGTAACAAAGAAAGAACCAAACAAAAATAAGTCTTTATTATTTGATAATCTGCCACTGTAATCGTTTGTATAAATAAGATGACATGTACATGACATAACATGTACTACAGTAAAGCGATAAGTAAATGACAAATTTTCATGTTTGGGTGAACTATCCTTTTAAGAATGCAATGGAGATTAAAAAGTGCTATTACTTTCCAGACAACTGTATGAAAGTGTCAGAACTGTTAAACCACTGATAGAGACTAAACATATGGTGTCTAATAGTTCTCTAGACATAAGTTTGCTCTGTGTCTGGCACACACACACACACACACACACACACACACACACACACACACACACACCAGAGAGGCTGTTCTGTTGGGTAGGCAGCAAATAAATATGCCCTCACGCAGAAAGACACTCATTTCTGAAACAAGGACGCCTTTTTTCCTTCCCTGCATGAATCGTGACCCCTCAGAAGGATCTGGAAATAGGTATCTGCTCAGGGGAAACAGCAGAACCCTAATATTATCTCCCACATTATTCCCCACAGTCAGACAATGAGGGAGGAAACGGAAGGAAGGAGACAACGGATAAAACATTATTCGCGGACTCTTTAGCATTGAGAAAATCAGTTTGAGGTGAGGGGAGGTCTGATCACACCAGCGTTGTCTGTGCTATACTACTCAAGGACAAACACCTGCCGCCACAGGGCCCTTTAAACCCCTCTGCCAACGGTTTTATTGGAGCGCACTGAGAGAGGCCACAAGATGAGCATCTAATGACGAATCAGTGCTGTTCTCAAACAGGTACAGCTGGGGGGTTTCTGACCTCAGCAATGTCTTTCAGCAATTCGCTTTTTGTAGATGTGGTGCGCAGGTGCAGGAAATCAGATCATGACGTGACTCCGTTTCAAACTTTCATGACAGGGTTTCTGCTGATCAAATATTTAGCGATAACTAAACAGCATTATTTGCAACATGGGCCATAGTGGACAGCTGGAAAACAGCACAGCTCAATTGCTTAAAGCTTGTGTCTTAATCTTACTATGCCTTTGGTTTTAAAAAAATATAGTTTGAGTTCCCTAAAAATGATTCAGTGTATGAGTGAACTGTCACAAAGAATCAAAATGAATCACGGAAAATTTCAGGGCTTTCTATGAACAATTAGATTAATTAATTCATGAATCTGATATACGCTACTTCTGATTCTAAACAGCTGACAGAAAACACATGAAATGAAATATCATCATGGAAGAGGATAATAAATATTATAAGTATTTCATTAGGGCTCTTGTTAGTGGTTCTTCTTAGTGAATCAGAAACATACAGCACGACTAGAGTAGTCCAATTACAGTACAAATGACTCGGTTCTTTTTAATCAAATGCATACAATACAAAATTGTTCTTTTTAGAGACTTAAACAGAAGTTAAAGAATCAGCATCATTTAAAGAAAATTGGAACTGGAACTGAAAATAGTTTTATTAGAAAATTCTACACTGAAGTTGTTGCATTCATGAGCTCAAGTCAAATACAAAAGTTTTTCATGAATGAGAATTTAATAAGAGGGATCCAGATGTGGTGACAGCATTCAGATGCTGTGTGTGTTTGGCAGGAAAGGTAATGAGGCAGGGAGAGCATGAAAGCAGCAGAGAGACCGATTAGAGATGAGCATTGTATTGATTTTTTATTGACCAAATAAAGTTATGGAGGCGGTGCGGGGCAGGCTGGCCAGATTATGAAATTAGCCCTAGCTGTCAATCACAGTTTTGGATAGGGATGGGAGGATGGATGCGACTGGGGACTGCTTAAGTTCTGGATCTATTTCAAAAAGGTCAAAAGACCTGTGAAAGTGTCATCTCTATTTTATAATAACAAGGCTCTGATGAAGGAGGCAATAACCATTTCTGACCTTTGACCTCCATTCTTATTTAAAAAAAAGTGGGGTGATACAACAGTTTTTTTAGCAAGTGAGTAAAACAAGCCACTCAAGTAGGAGGTAAAGATGAACACACATGGTCACTAGTTTGCTTTGTGAATGAATCTTTCACTTGACATGATTCTTTTAAATAAACAGTTTGAACTGAGACTGAACATATTGTTCTTGTATTAGAATGAATCTTTTGAAGTGGTTAAAATGATAGTTCATCCAAAAATTCTATCATGAATTACTCACCCTCATGTCGTTCCAAACCCATTTATCTTCGGAATACAAGTTAACAGTAGCAGTAGTAGTACTGAGGAAACAATTAATTGTATTTTTTGCTAATTTTTTTTAATTTTTTTTATCATTATTTACTTAAATCCGCTGAAATGTTTTTTTTTTTTTAGTCAATTAAACTGTTCAAAAGAACTGATTCTAAGCACATAGTGTGCTCATAGCAATTGTCCTGTTTGTTTCTTTAGGTCAAATGAAGCAAGCGTCACATGACATCTCATTACGACATCTGTCCTTCTCCTGCCTCCCCATCCACTCTCTCCCATTTCCTGCTGGTTACACATGGCCCTCTCTCTTTCTTTCTCCATCTCTTGAGGATACATCTTTTTTCCAGCACTGCCCTCCTCTATTTGCATCTTCTCCTTCAAAACCCTATCTCTCGTCCTCTCCCTCTCTTTCTCTCTCATCAGTATCCGGAGGGAAAGAGCAGAAGTCTTTGATCTGGTCTTGCTTTTTTCAGAGGTCGAGGAGTCCTGAAATGGGAAGTGCTCTCCAATTAGCTCGGGTTAAATATTTCAGAGGCTACACAGCTATTTTTTTTCGTCTTCCCCCCACCTCCCCCATATATAGTGAGGCTCCTATTAGATGCTACATAGGAAACCTGTATTCAGCCTGGAACACAAACCTCCTCACATTTCTGCTTTAGGCTCCATGAAAAATACACTGCATTTGAGGGGGAAAACATCAGGCTTTGAAACAGGAAAAGGAAACCAGATTTGGTTCTTTAATGTGGCCATTTCAGTCCTGAATGTAGCTTCCAAAGCTGCACGTCTTACTATGTTATGATTGCTAATCTAGTTTCGTAGCATAAAAACCATTCAAAAAGCAAACAGAACTATAAAAACATGACATGGACATCCTGAGTTATTCAAAGAGACAACAGCCTGGCTGGATACATTATATTCGTGTCCAACAGCGAGTGTTCTGACGAGGAACTTCGAGACATGAAACGTAAACATATCCACATTTGATGCTCAGCTCATGAGCCGCAGCTGGAGCGAAACGCCTTTGACCTTCCTGTCAGTTATGGACAAAAACCTGATGAGACGAAGGTCAGAGGGGTCAGAGCGGACTAGCCTCTCCACACAGTTCAGCTCCTGCCACCCATCTGACCGGGATTTACAATGACAAAGTGCCAATCACGTATTGAAGATCTGTCCTGCCTATTTTATCTCTCTTTAAAATACAAGAAATCTATTCAAACATGCAGCCAGCATTAAATAAGATATTCTAAATGTTGTAAATGGCCACAAGCCCATAAGCAGAATGTAATGAAACTCCATCTGTGGTTTTCCGCATCTACAATAAAGGCTCTTGGCGCTCAGGTCCCCGATGAGCTGTGCGTTAATACCATGCCATTCACACATTCTCTCCGCTCACCTCCCGCTCGATGCATTACATGCTGAACCATCACAGCGTTCCAGTGCAAAACTACCACGCATTAAAATACAATATGCATGAAGCCAAATAAAAGAGTGATTTTCTTCTTAGGTGCCTCTACACTTCCTAATGAAATCCTGGGGAATTACGGATAAGCAACTGAATTATTAAATTTTCACAAACTGTTGCTCACTTATTAATTTCTTTTTAATAATTCCATTTGAAGTGTGTTAATGAGGTTGGTGAGCCTTGGCTGTTTTTTTTTTTTTTTTTTTTCCAGACGGAATAGAAAAGGAAGGTGAAAATAATGCAATACCAAATTAGCCAATAAATGGAGAAGAGAGAATGTGACTACAGGGAGTTTGGCCTATGTTTAAATTCAGAGTGCAAAAATACTTTTTTTAAATGGTTTGGTTTGTCGTAATTCATGATGCATTTCAAATACACATTCTGCCACAAAGAGCACTAATGGGCATTAGCCCTAGCCTAATATAAAAACTCATGTTAAGTATGTCTGCAAAGCAAAAATGTTTAGCATATAATTAATTTTGTAATTGTGTACTACGTTTCTGGGCTAATTATATGTATTATATTTTTGTAATTATATATATTTTTTTAACATATAATATAGTGGCTTATTTTGGGGTCAGTAAGATTTTTTTAATAATACTTTTACTCCGCAAGGATGCATTACATTTAAAAAATACAATAAAAACATTTATAATGTTAGAAATGATTTCTATTTTAAATAAATGCTGTTCTTTTGAATGTTCTACTCAACAAATCAAGTTAATTAAAAAATATATATATTATTGAGCAGCACAACTGATTTCAACATTGATAATAATAAGAAATGTTTTTTGAGCAGCAAATCAGCATGTTAGAATGATTTCTGAAGGATCATGTGAATCTGATTTCTGGATTGATGATGATGATAATTGTTTTTTGAGATAGCAGGAATAAATTACAATAGTATTAAATGTAATACTATTATACACTGTTACTGTTTTTACTGTATTTTTGAACGTTTATTTCCTAAAAAAATATCTTACCAAGCCCAAACTTTTGAATTGTAGTGTTCAAGGTGTACATTTTTATACTGCATGTACAATGGCTATAACAATAATTATTATTTACAGCTATAATTTAAAATTTCAACTTTGCTGGACACTTAGGCTAGGCACAATTATCATGATCATAAAGCCATTTTCAGCAAAGAGGTCCAAGAATGAGAGAGAGGGAGTGTGTGCTACCAATCTTTCAGTAATAAACAGATCAGAAAATGAAGTAAAGTGATTTATCAATATGAGAGAGTGGGAGAGGAATTTCTAAAGGAGTGAAGCAGGGGGCGGCCGCAGAGTGCAGCAATGCTGACCAATTGAGCAGGTTTGATCCTGCTCAAGTGCTGCTCTTGGTTAATGGCTGTATTGATTGGTCTCAGCGCTGCTCTAATGAGTTGCTGTTTCTGAGGGAGCCGTTGGCCGTTGGCCTGAATTGAGTAGCCACTCCATTTATCTGATGTAAAGCTCCACCCAGACCTTGTATTCACATCAGAAGCCAGTGTAAATGACTGGCACACCTACACACACTCTTAAGTGAAAAAAGCAGTATTAATACAAAGCACAGTATCCATGGTGCACACAAACTTTGGGTAAAAAAAGTTTGCTTTTTTCTTTAATTTTTATTATTCATTTGGATTTTTATTTTATGAATACGTTTATGTCTTGAATAAATTATATTAATATATTTAAGTAGCATACGTAAGCATAAATATACACAATGCATACAATCAGTTAAAAGGTCAGTTTTTAATAATGATACATTTTTGCATTCATTTTTATTCATTTAATATATTATTATTTCATCTGTACTTGAATAATAAATACTAAGTATTCACATAAATATACATAGCACACAAATTTTGAGTTAAATAGTTTTTAATAATGATCAATTATTGTGTTATTACTCATTTATTTCATTATCATTTTAGCAATACTTTTACATCTTGAATTAATTATATGAGTATATTTAAGTAGCAAAAGCATAAATACACAACACATACACTGGGTTAAATAGTCAGTATTTAATAATGATCAATTATTGAATTCATTATTATTCATTTTAATTCATTATTATTATTATTATTATTATTATTATTATTATTATTATTATTATTATTATTTTAGCAAATAAATTGAGTATTTTAACCAACAGTTTTTAATTTCATTTTAATTCATTATTATTTCATCAATACTTCTTCATCTTGAATAATAAATTGTGAATATATTTAACCAGCATACGCATAAATACACATGGCAAACAAATTTTGTTTTTTTAAATAATTATTAATTGGTGCATTTTTTTTTTCTTTTTTCGGTGTTGAATGAATTAAATGTATATTTATAATTAACATTTCTCTTGCTTTCTCTAAATCTTGGATTTATTTTTGTCTGGAAAAGAGCTCACTAAGTTTGCGAACAGAACATATGTTGTTGCATGTGTACAAACATATAAAAACCACATTAAATATGTAATATTCATTTTGAATAAGATTTAACGATTTTCACATAAGCGACAGAACCCTTTATGCAAATTCGCAGTGACTCGATGTGGCAGCTAGATTTAGACCATGTTTCTCCGAAAGCCGTCCATCCAGTCGAGTATGAATGCCTACTACCAACAGTACAGTGACTTGACCACCTCCAGTGATCTAACTGATGTCAGTGTGAGCACCCTTTAACGTCTCTATTCCAAAAACAGGAATTTTATTATGCAAATTCCTGCCAAAAAATCCTCAGCACAACCCGCCTAAAAAACCCAGGCATGTGCAATCAGAAAATCTCAAAAGCGAAACAAGAATCTTTCCGAATGATATCAAACATGGCAACGGCGATGGGCTCCCCTGACAAATAAACAGCTCTGTGGCTCTGGAGCAGGGCAGCATTCTGGTCTAAATTCTCCCAAAGCTACTAATACGTTCCAGCTCTGCCTGTTTATTGTTAGTTAGAATGAAGACTTTTTAATGACATGCCACATCAGCAATTGCAAGCAAACGGTCTGCTCTCCTAGAGGTTCCTGGAGGGCCGGAGCGGGCAGAGATCAGAGGATCCGGCCTGTGGTGTGGCACACGGCAGTAACGCTTGGGAGGAGCTATTACAACTGGACTGAAAATAAACACAAGCATATGTATAGTTTAACAGCCTTAATTAGAAAAGGAGGTAACTAATGCTGCAAATCCTCAAACACCCCCCTTTAATTACGTGGTAGACCAAGTGATCTGCTCCTAATAATCACTGCTGTCTTTTTAAGCCAAATACACATTTAAACACTCAAGAATCTCCCTTTAAGCAATAAGCAGGAGACTGGGTATTGCTGTTACACAGGCTGGGTTGTAATACCTAGAGTTTAACCAATTACAAATGAATAAATTAAATAGGGTAAAATATTACACAAGACCACCACCCAAGTAGATGACTTGTATAGAATATAGTAACAGAATCTTATATAATTTTAAAATAATGAATTATAAAGAATTCTACAAAACAAAATATTTTCATTTAAAACACATATGCAAAGTTGTTGTTTTAGAAAAACTCACTGTATTCATGTGGGTTTCATGATGATTTGAAAAGAAAAGCTTTGATTTAAGCTTTGTCACTAAAATGCCACAAAAAATGTAACCATCAAACAAAAAGTAATAAGATATTTTCATTATACCTTAATGATTAAAACATCAAAAACTTTTATATATATATATATATATATATATATATAGATATATATATATATATATATACTTTTATATTTATATATATACTATATATATATATATACAGATATTAGTATTCATAAATATACTACTGATCAATTATACATTTCAATTTACAACCTTGCTCTGACCTTTGCCTTGTCATAAAAAAGTTAAATGGTGAACCAATGGTTACTAGACCATATGACTTTTAGTATATATATAGATATATATATATATATATATATATATATATACTATATTATATATATATATATATATATTAAATAGCAGTTCTCTGCTTATTTTTTCATTTATTTTTGAATAAATTAACAAATTCTGACCTATTTTTATTTGATTTATTATAATAAATTAATGAAAATGTATCAGACCAATATGTGTATAAGTTTGAGATGTGTAGCTGCAGGATTTACTAATAGTAAATTTAACAAATAACTGTAAGCAACACATTAAAATGTAACATTTTGAAGTAGACAGAGTAAAATAGTATTTTCTTGTAAAACTACTTTAATAATCTTTGCTTTATTTAAACCATAAAAATATTTTTTATAGAGTAGATGAAATAACATGTTACAACACTCCTGTTGCCACTATGTCGTCACAGACATTACCCTAGTAAAACAATTATACATTTAAAATACATTTATTTCATACTAAGTATAGTTCAAATGTATTATAATATTTACTGACATATTGCTCGAGACTTTCTGATATAAAAACTGTAATTAAACTTTATTTGGAGTACTACTTGTGCACAATGCACATTTCTTTATATTAAGCCTTAAATGTGTTTTAATGTAACAATTGATAACGATTACATGATCTTTGAATAATATCGGTCTTTAAAAGCAAGATATTTAAAGTGTATCTAAAGTATACTTGCAATAGTTCCACTTTAGCACAATCAAATATACTTCAGTATATCTTTAGTTGGACTTCAGCACAATCCCAGTGCTTTTAAGCACAAAATTAATTGTTCCCATTTAGCAGACTTTAAGTACACAAATATGTAAATGTATTAGTAATATACTTGGCATTAAATAAATGTGCTTCAACTATATTTTACTATACAGGTGCTTCTCAAAAAATTAGAATATCATGAAAAAAAGTTCATTTTTTTGTAACTTATTTCAAAAAGTGAAACTTTCATATATCCCAGATTCATTACATGTAAAGTAAATCATTTTAAAAGTTTTTTTGTTTGTTTGTTTTAATATTGATGATTAGAGCTTACAGCTCATGAAAGTGAAAAACCCAGTATCTCAGAATATTTACATTTAAGTTTCATTAAATGATCATCCCTATAGTACAAATGAAACCATAATAATGGGGAGGACAATGGTCCAGAAGACAATCATTGACACCCTCCACAAAGAGGGTAAATAACAGAAGGTTATTATTGAAAGGGTGGCTGTTCACAGAGTGCTGTATCAAAGCATATTAAATGCAAAGTTGACTGGAAGGAAGAAAAGGTGGTAGGAAAAGGTGCCCAAGCAACAGGGATGACCGCAAGCTTGAGAATACTGTCAAGCAAAGCCAATTCAAACACTTGGAAGAGCTTCACAAGGAGTGGACTGAAGCTGGAGTCAGTGCATCAAGAGTCACCTTGCTCAGACGTCTTCAGGAAAAAGGCTACCAAGCCACTTCTGAAAGAGAAACAACATCAGAAGCATCTTACCTGGGCTAAGGAGAAAAAGAACTGGACTGTTGCTCAGTGCTCCAAAGTCCTCTTTTCAGATAAAAGTACATTTTGCATTTCATTTGGAAATCAAGGTCTGGAGTCTGGAGAAAGACTGGAGAGGCACAGAATCCAACCTGCTTGAAGTCCAGTGTAAAGTTTCCAAATTTAGTGATGATTTCTGTTCCGTGACATCTGCTAGTGTTGGTCCATTGTGTTTTATTAAGTCCAAAGTCAATGCAGCGTCCTACCATTAGATTTTGGAGCAATATTCTAATATTTTAAGTTACTGGGTTTTTGACTTTCATGAGCTGTAAGCTCTAATCATCAAAATAAAAATAAAAAATAAACTTTTGAAATGTTTTACTTTACATGTAATGAATCTAGAATAAGTGGAAGTTTATGAAATGTTAAAAAAAAAAACTTTTTCACAAAATTCTAATTTTCTGAGATGCACCTGTATTTATTTTTCTCTAGGGTAGTCTTCTTTAAAGAGATAAACATGACTTACTGAGTGGGTAAGTGAGTAAACTAAGTGACCTGAAGTGCTTGAGTCACTCTGTCAATCCTTATTTCAGTCTGACAGGCTAACATTCGGCTAGCCGGCACTGACAGCTGGCCGATAAAATGAAATGTACATCGGGAGATGGGCGAGCGACTCGGGGGTCAATCTTCTCAGAGGCACAGCGGATGGAGAAGTGCCGGGGCTAATTTCTTTATCAGCTCTGAGAGGCTTTACATGCGTTTGGGCGGTGAAAAGTAATGCAGGTGTGAGGCTGTGAGTGAAGGGGTCCATTACATCCCGGTTTGTCCATCAGCAGCAGCTCGTTTCCACACGCACGCGGCCGAGCGTTCGCCTAATAGCATCTCCTGCGGAATTAGTGTGGATCAATGAGCCCCGCGTGTCCGGTTTCACTCGGAAGATGCTCTCTTGTGGCAGATGGTCAGCAGTTTATCACTTCAATTAGCTTTCGCGCACAGAAGCACTCGCTCGACTCGGGGTTGGGCCTCGCCAAGTCCAGCGCCACCGCAAGGCCCGCTAAATTGTTTCTCTCCCACCTGCGGCACAGAGCCACATCTCGAATCGCATTTCCGCCACCTACCAGCTGAATTAAAGCATTAGGCTTTCACTATTGCTTCAAATCAAGAGATTAAAAATGGCCAGGAATTTGAGAAATTGCCAGCAGGACGGACTTTAATGGTTCTGGATGATGGATTGGTTCCGCTAGCAGCCGAGGGATCTCCGTTTCACGTAAACAGATTATTTCATTAAGGCCTTTAATTGTTAATAGATTGTGTTGATCAAAGCTTTTGTGTTTCGGCCAGAGTGGCCGACGACTTTCCTGCTTACCTCATTGGCTGGGGCTGTCAGGATGACACAGTGAGAAGCTTTTGACCTGCATCAGATGATTGGTTCAGCTTTCACATCTCATTTGACTAATGCGACACACCAGCCTGTCAGGCACTGTGCACTCTCACTCTTCTGGAGAGCTGCCAAGCATTTCCTCCACATTTGCAATTCAAGACTGTCACGAAATTAAATTCGTCCTGTTCCTCGGCGTGAAGAGGGATGTGGGAGTATTCAGTGCCATCATCGCTTTGCAAGGGTTTTTCCAGATTTCATTTCACTTGTCTGTAAGTGAAAGACTTTGAGAATGTCGCATGTGGGCATTTTCTGTGGTAAACGCTTCAACATGGAAGGAGTAACTTTGTTAAAACGTTAGATACGATAAAAGACATTGGATTGTCTGAAGATAATATACTTTTGGGTGATTTCCAGGGAACAGATATCTGCTTACATTTTTTGGACGCCAAGCAGTTACACAAGTCAAAAGAGCCCATGTGCTCTCCATGACATCATTTCCTGTTTTTTCTTTCTTTCTTTCTGCAAGTTTGTTGGACCACATGACTTGGTTTTCCAGGCAAAGCAAAAAAAAAACAAAAAAAAAAATCAGATATCAATAAGCAGGGAAGCATATTTGTTAAAAAAAACTAAATAAATAAATACACATTTTTGTATTATAGTAAGTTTTTGATAAATATTTTATTTAGTAAGGATGCATTCAACTAACCAAAAGTGCTCTTTTGAACTTTAAACTCATCCAAGAATCTATCACAGTTTTCACAAAAAATATTAGGCAGCACAACTCTTTTCATAGATTATGATAATACGAAAGTTTTCTTGAGCAGCAAATCAGCATATTAGAATGATTTCTGAAGGATCAGGTGACACTGAAGACTGGAGTAATGTATCACCGGAATAGATTGTATTTTTAATTTTTTTGAAAATGAAGAATGTATTAATTAGAATTTTGTAATAATTTCTGTGACACTAAAATGTAAGAGACTTCTTTCAGAATTAAAAAAAAAAAAATTGTCTCCAAACTTCTAACAGCATTAATATATATATATATATATATATATATATATATATATATATATATATTATATCAAACTACTACAGTTTCCTTTTCAAGAACTTCATGAAAAATATGCCTCAAGAATGAATTTTAATTCATAGAACATGTGCATTCAAGTTACTGTATATATAGTATAAATTGCATTTTAATGCACTTTCGAATAAAAAGATCCATCATCATGCCATTTTTCCCATTAGCTATAGATACTAGTCATAGCAAGCTGTACTAAAAGTAAAATTATATGTTAGGAAAACTAGAAAATGTTAAACACAGTCAAGATCATTGTACAAAGCAAATGAATTAATCAAGAATATGATCTAAGCGCATTGTTGGTAAGACGTCTATCTGTATGAAAGACAAGCTTTCAAGGTTGCATCCTTTCATTCTCCTCCCTTCTCTCTTTCTATAAGTGATCATGTATTCCTGGGCAGGATCTCCTCTAGTGTCTAAGTGCCAGTGGGTAAATGTGGATCAAACACAGACATCTATCGAGGTCTCTACCTGCAGCACCCGCCAACTGCCACTGTCACAGGCCACCGAGAACACCCGCTAAACCTCGTCAAGAAATTTAAAAATAAATCCATTCATTTCCACATCAAAGCCGACACTGTCGTCTGTCCTCACTAGCAGAGCTTGGCAGGTTGAACTTGCCTCTTGGCAAGGTGCTCGAGGTTCATTTTTCCAGTAGGACTTCACTCAAGGAATTGTAAACTCTGCTCTTGTTTGTGTAAAAGATTATTTTGGCTTAAAGTTTTTAGACGTATGATGGGACAACTTTGTAAATAGAGTTTCCTGACCTTTCAATCTTTCCTGATTATATCGTTGGTGTCGCAGTTTAATTAGGAGTGTTTGCTAAGGCAATTATCACTAATAATATTGCATATAATTATGGTTAGGGATATGAACAAACTCGTAACCCCAAATATTAAGCTTTGCATTGCAACTCATCCCATGCTATTAGTGCTTCAGACAATTTTCTTCAACTCGAAGAGCACTTCTTGTTGTGGAAAAGCATTTATATTTGTGTAAGGGACAACAAAATTGAAGAATCAATCAATCAATCAATCAATCAATCAATCAATCAATCTATCTATCTATCTATCTATCTATCTTATTCAATCCAAAATTTATTCAAACACCGTCAACATTTCTCACATTATCACAATTTATTCGCTATAGTTTTTAGAAAATGGTAATAAAATATTCAGAACAAATTCATCATGATAATGTCAGATAACTTTGATAGAAAGGTATATTGGATAGCTGTCAGCTATTAAATTGACATACACAATTAGATAATACCAGTTTAGGTCAACCAATTACCAAGCAATACTTAATTTTGTTCAGTCTGTGGTGTAAAAAGGTTGCATTAGCCATTAAAGAAAAAACACTTAAGCAAAACATGGTCAGGTCAAAGTGTAGTTAAATATGATTTGTCAAGTCAGTTCTGTGAATTTCCTTGAATTTCAGTGAATTTAGTCCATGTCCTTACATTTAAATTTAAACTGCAACTCGACATCCTGTGTGATACCTCAACTCAAATTCTAAAATCAAATTCTGAATGGATCACAACCCTGACACCCAGATAACCACCAGCAGCACTGAAGTATCATAGCACCTTTTGCGCACGCAAGCACCATCCACATTTTCAGAAAACATTGCAATTCCATTCTCTGAACGTTCGTTCCTCATTGTTAACATCGGTACTGACAGCCTGCTGTGCTGAAAACCCAAATCTGGACAGCAGTGATCATGTATTAATTCCCAAGGCCTCCTGGGTTGTTGATCCCTGAGGCACTAGACTGCCACGATCCATCAGTATCAAACTCACTGACGGCCTGCTCCGACCCATAGCACCCAACAGCAAAAGGCTAAAGGTTAGCATGTAGCTAAAATACACAAACACACATCTGTCACGCAGCAGACAAAACATTTATCCGGACTGCACGAAAAATAGTAGCAAGGCTCGTGTAAACAGTTGCTGCAGACTTGCCGAGGTTGAGAGTGTGTATGTGGAAGTGTGTCCCACAAAGTGTTAAAACGTGGGCCCTCCCGCCATGCGGCAGCAGGGGCTGTGCTTAGCCATGTGCAGAGAGGCGCTGATGGCAGAATGGGGAGGTGCATCCGTGACGGACGCGCCTTCTGCGTGTGACTGACTGTCAGCGGGAAGGTGGGTTGGTCGGTGGCAGGACGGACCCCGCCAGTTGAGACTGACTGATGTGATGGGGGTGACGAAGCGTTGGTGGCTGCCAGCTCTGGTGGGTATCCAAGAGTGGCACACCTATCAAGGAAGGTAGGAGGGTGGCCACATCCGACAGTGCTGAGGTTCAACTGCCTATCAAGGCGAAGCAGGTGTACATGTCACAATGGCTGACTGAGATTGGCCAACGATCCCAGCGTGTGTATGTGGGAAGGGAAGGAAGTCTGTCAGAACGCAGCGTGGCTCACTCACCCTCTCTTCAGCTGTCACCTCAAATCTGGATCTGTCATACCTGTTTACACACTTGACACCTTATTACTGGGCAGCAATCGAAGCCCAAGGGTCCAGCTCCGTTGGTTTAAAATCATTCATCCTCATTCATCTCTGATTTATCGACTAAACATTCACAATGATACTCTGCTACATCCGCTCAAACGTCTGGCTGCGGTGTCGAAAAAAGGCACAAGATGCTTCCTTCTTTTTGTTTGCATATATATATATATATATATATATAATATATATATATATATATATATATATATATATATATATATATATATATATATATATATATATATATGTATGTAAAGTTTCTTTCTTTTTTTCACTTTGTTTTTTTTTTTTTTTTTTTTGTTTTTTTTTGTGTGTTTTTTTTTGCTTTCTTTTTTTCACAGAGAACCAAACAATTAGAGAACCAAACAATAGTATTTCCACTATACCGTCTTAAAAATGAAGATTCTAAAAGTGGGTTTTTGCAGTGATGCCTTCTGTTTCCCAAAGAACCTTTCGGTAATCAGTTCTTAAATGAAGCATATTTTCTTAGTGTGAAGAACATTTTAATTATCTAAGGAACCTTTTTTCACTCTAAAGAACCTTAAATGACCCATTAACCAATTTTAATAGACTGCTGTCACTTTAAAATAACAGTTCACCAAAAAATGAAAATTCTGTCTTTATATACTCACCCTCATGTTGTTTCAAACCTGAATGACTTTCTTTATTTTTTTGTAAGTCTTAGTGATTTTTTTTTTTTTTTTTTTTTGGTTCATACAATGGAAGGCAATGGTAACCAGAACTGTTTTGTTACCAACATTCTACAAAATATCTTATTGTATGTTCCACAGAAGTACTGTAGGAAATTCGTACAGGTTTGAAATAATAAGAAGGTTAGTAAATGAATTCATTTTTGGGTGAACTATCCCTTTAAGAGTAAATGCACAGATCCAATGTATTAATACACATTGACTGAAGATATTAGAGATGATAATCCAAAATCTCCATGTTCCATGTTGCTAAGTTAACAACACGACATTCTCACTGCAATAAATAAATAAATATTCTTAATACAAATTTTTGCATTATTGTCTGTGTAAGATTTAAAAACTTCTGCACTAATATGAAGAATTCCTTCTCGTTTAAAGTATAAACAAATTAGAAACAAGTGGAAAAAAATCTGCCAGTGCAGCAAGACAAAATACAAAAGCACACAAAAGTGGATAAAACAGCTAATTTTTAATTAGTGTGAACTACTTTTGAGAATATATTTCTTTGAACTAATGAAAATATATTTATTCTCTCAGCTCATCCACCATCTTGAATTAGATTTTTTTTTTTTTTTGGACAGTGCTCATCACAGTGCATTCTGGGATTTCCCTCTCCACAATACATGCATGTGATGCTGCCAAAACAAGTTATCTCGGAAGGTAGCATTTGCGCCGAGCGCACATCTACGATGCTGTCTAAGTAGACAGCAAGGCATTGTAATGGAACTAATGTGCATAATGGCAACGTCATTATCATTAGATTTAAATATTTATGAGCAGATGTGGCGTACAACATCAAGCTTTACACTTCTGATTTAGTTTTTAATCTAATATGCTACTAAAGCCTGCAGGTGAGTGTGTCGAGACATTCAGGGAGAGAAAGCGTTGATCACTCTGGAGTGTTTGTGGACAAAACATGTGAGCCCATGACAGGAAGCACCTTGCGGGCAGATTTGATTGACAGTACAGGTCACCCTACGTCTTTAAAATTAACATTTTGCCACACCTACTAATGGCGGGTGGAAGAATTTCATTTTTTTTGTTTATTTTTTTACTGGAAATGACTAGTATTTTTATTAAAATAAATTCTTGTCCTTATATAAGAGAGAGATTATTTTAGTTGTTTTTTCCCCTGCATATTAATGTCGAACTGTGAGGCGATTGTGCAACTTTCAGCATCATTTTCAGCTAGTCTCTGTCTCTCGGTGAAACTGCACCTGTCACAAAAAAGTAAAGAAGACCTGTCGTGATTTAGCTCTTTGTTTATTTGTTTTAGCGGCTAAATGTGAGGAATATTTCACATATGTGTCACCACAAGGAGTTCTGGAGAAAACAACGTCAGGCAGCTTACACTGAGGTACGAGTTAGAAGACGTGCAAGCTGGGTCACATGGTTTGTGCGTCATCAATTTGAATTGCTCATCTATTCAGCGAGGGTCAGACTATCATGCTTACAATTTAGGCCCCATGTTATGTTGAAGTTCTCTGTAAAGTTACCTATTTACCAATTTTTACTTGTATTTGGCACTAACAGCATGATTTTAGTATTATTGTATTTAGTATTATTGTTTTTTTTATTTTATTTTATTTATTTATAGTTATTTTAGGATTTTAACAAATTTATGAGAAAACGAGAAATGTTGCCAACTAGCTGAAGTTTGATCTTTTACATTGTATTTATTTTATTTAAAATAATGCTTATTTTATGTCAAGTACCAAAATATTATGTATTTATTTATTCTTTATGATAATAATCTTGGTAAGTTTTACTTTGGTACTGCAGCCACATGTAATTTAACATTATCAGGTCATTTTTATTATCATCATCATCATTATTATTATTAATAAAATTTTTACACTCAGGTTTTAGTCTTAGCCTAAATGTAATCTTTTAATGCATTGAAAAAAAGTTAAATAAATAAAAAAATTACAAGCAAATAAATAATCATGTAAATGAATGCATGCATGAATAAATGAATGAATGCATGAATGAATGAATGAATCAATTAAAAACAAATAAATAATCATATGGATGGATCAATTATTTTAAAAGCAAATAAAAAATCATGTAAATAAATGATAGACAGACAGACAGACAGACAGACAGACAGATAGATAGATAGATAGATAGACAGATAGATAGATAGATAGATAGATAGATAACCTAGCATGTTTTAGCATGCTACAATGTATGCTAACCACAATTTATACTACTAAAATAATGAATAATGAATGGTTGATTTAAACTTGATAGCATGATGCTGTTTCTGGTCTCTGGCTTACAGTGCAACACTGTGTGTGACCATACAATACTCCTTTTTCTCTGTGTGAGGACAGAAACACAACAAAGCCAAGACAGGGCATCAAAAGAGGCACATCTTTAACAATCCTTGAGACGCTGTCAGCCTTAAGCACATCTAAAGAGACTCTGCCTTCAAAAGCCAATCACGTGAATCCACTGATTCAACGGGGAGCATAGTGATAACCAGTATGAATATTAAAATATCCAAACAAACCAGTACATGAAACACACAGGGCCTTGACTGCTTTCCTGGAAAGGGCTGAAAGACATGGAGGGCGAGCGATAAAACAACGAAATCCAAAACCCTGCGAGGGATGTCCTCACTCTGACACATTTTGGACAAGATCAGGGACAAGGAGGGGGGTCTCTCCTGCATTTCTTGTTCATCAATTTCCATTTCATTAAAAAGGCTTATGAAAATATGCTCTAATCTTCCAATAGCACACAAAAAGCTCTGAGGTTCACAGCCCCATTTTTGTCTTTAAGCAGATGGGGAGGGGAGGGAAGCTTTTTGTCAAGTTTCTAAAGAGCCCCGAAGCCCTCGTGCACAGTAATGGATGCTGTTCCACAGGTAAAGAGTTTCCATTAAGCATCGAAAATAATTTAATAAAATCCTACCGATGGCTTTCACGCAAAGCCTGTTTTGGGTAATAAGACAGGATGCATTCTACTTTAATATCAGCTCGTCTCTGATGCCTCAGAGCCCTGCCGACAGACTCACACCGCTCACCCGTGGCCAATTAGTGGAACATCAGGTGTCCACGGAGGCCCCGTCCCCGTCTGGGTTCGGTTTCCTCTGGAGTCGTACGTGAGGTCTCAACATGGCACAGGCCGGCTGTTCAAACATCTCCGCTCACTCCCACAATGCACCGCAGGACCATCACCCTGTACGCTAGAGATGTTACCCAGGGGTCTCATAAAGAGAGATGTTTGAGAAAGAAAAGATCCCAGTAGGAAACAACATTCTGCCACCTCTTTGAAAGTCACAGTGACAATAACACAAAGGGATACATTACGATAATTAGAGACGTCTCATCTCTATTGTCTCTGGGGGCGACGCGAGTGTGCGTTTGCTGTAGGATGTTGTTGTGCGTAGAGGGGCGTGGGTGTATTTAAATCAAACTACAAAAACCAAATCAAATCAATGTGCATGGTTCATGAGATATATACAAAAATAACATGCACTCAAATTAAAGTCAATATCAAATGGCCGTAATGGAGGGTAATTTCGGTTGGAGACAGAATGCAAGAGGCCCAGAATAATGAACCAAACGTAAACAGCTAAAATTACCTGAGCAACAATTTGGCCACCCAGCCTCAAAACGCTGCTCTCTGATGACTCGTGCTGATTCACTGCGGTGGAAAATAAATAGTAAATTTTCCCATTATTGTAATATGTTTACATGGAGTAAACATTAGGAAATAGCGCTGAGTACAATGTTAATCACCGCTGGTCATGATGTAATGAAAAGATGCGCTGGCCAAAAATCTGCTGTCCTTGGTGTACTTCTAAAACAAAAGAAAATTATCAAACAGATTCCTGTTTGTGTCATGGACTACATAATATAAACTGTGCTTTCAAACATCCCAAATGGACAGAGAATTTTAATTTAACAAAACTTACACATTTTCATAAATAAAATGCATGTCTATAGCGACAATAAGGCATTTTTACTCAATATGTATTAATCACAGCAGAAATAAACACGACCATACTCAGTGAATTTGGTTAATAAGACTGCATGTTCTGCGTCTCTGTGTGAATGAGTGGCATAATTACACTCACTTTTGTTTTAAAATAAATGTTATATTTTCAGTTGATTACAATTTGAAAAGCTCAATTAAATTGTAAATCATGTATTATTTTAACTTTTATTAAATTATAAAACACAGAATAAACAAAAAATATAATGGATATCATAGTGTCCTAAATTAACTATGTGGAGTTAAGTTCTAAAGTCTAGCATACTTGTAAAATAAACAAAATAAAGCATTACTGAATTGTCTTTTTTGGGTGAACTGTGCCTTTACGTAATGGAAATTATTCCTGAAGCCCACCTATGCCAGGCCTGGGTGCGTCTGGTTCTGTGAGCTCAAACAGCATTTGATTATCAGGCTGAGAGTCTGCAGACGTCTTTCACACAACAGAACGGCAACCGTCCTGTAATCTGTGCTGTGTCCCAGTGCCACCTGTATCTGCACACACATCATCCTTCCTTTGTTGGAACTCATTCCAACAGGACACACATGGGATGTAGGACACTGGCACTCAGACAGCAATATGCCGCCCTGTTCTCCATCCATCCAGTCTGTTGATATATTAGTCACAATAAATCCTTCTCTGTTCTATTCCATTAGATTCTGCTCTGCTTTATTGTAACATGATCTGTAACGTTCAGTTTGGTTCAATTCAAGACTGGTCTTTTATATTACATTTGTCATATTTTCTTCCTGCCTTATCTATTCAATTGCATTCTGTTCTTTACATTTCACTATTAATGTTTCAATCTTTTATATTCAGTTCTGTTCTACTCATAAATTCTATTTTGTTTTAGACTATTGTCTTCTGTTAAACTATTCTGTTTGTTATATTTTTCAACCATGACCTATTTTATTCTGGACTAATCTTCTTTATTCTATTTCATTAATTTCTGTTTTAGACCCAACTATTATCTTCTATTCATTTCCAGACTGAATTATCTAGTTCATCCTGCTGTAATATAATTTTTCTGTTTTGTCGTTTATGACCTGCTTGACTGTAAAATGAACTATAATATTCTGCTTTCTATTTTTACTTCTAATCTATTTGTTCTATTTTCTTCTAGCCATATCTATTCCATTATATTCCATCCTGGGCTGACCGGTTCTGTTCTATTAAGTTCTGCTAGAATAAATCGGTATTCTGATCTATTCTATTGTATTCTATTCTATTCTACTGCAAAATTATCCATTACAATTTTTACAGTTCAGTTCTCATCTGTTTTGTTCTAGACTAATATATTCTATTCTGTTCCATTCAGTTCTACTCTATACTAATCTATTCTATTCATTTCACATTTTTTAATTTATTCTGTCATACTGCTAAATGTTTATATATTTTATTGTTCTTTTGAGTTCTTTTAATCTGTTTCATTCTATTCAATTAAATTCTGCGCTGCTCTACTAATAAATTCTTATTCTGTTCTAGACTATTCTTTTATATTCTATTTGTTCTATTTTTCACTCCTGGTCTATTTTATTTCTATTTTACTCTGGACTTATCTATTATACTTCATTCCATTCAGTTCTGTTTTACTGAACTGTTATATTCTTTTCCATTCTATACTAATACATTCTATCTATTCTATTCTACTGTAATAAAACTACGCTAAAAAGTGTAGTACTCTATATTCTATTTTTCATCTTCTTGACTGATCAATTCTACGGAGTTCTGATCGATTTTCACCTATTCAGTTAACTCAGCTTCTATTCTATTCTACTCTAAATTTTGTTTTATAAATAAATAATGTACCAGCTTCTCATCACTGGCAAAATCTATATCAGAGAGATAAATTCTAAATTTGAATGTACGTTCACATCACCGTCACACACTGTTCGTCCTAAATAATTGGTAAGACCTACTGGGGTAGTGAATATTTATGCTATTCAAATCCCCATTCACAGAAAGCTCACGTCTACATGTGTAGTTGCATTGCATCTATAATTGGATCGTACAAAGGACGCTTATAGCGTTTATTTACTCTTTATCTTGTGTTGACCTTTGTGATGAATTACACTAACAGAGCTCCGTAAACCAGCACGTATCTCATCTACAGGACATGGTTAGAATTCCACACAGGAAGTTCTCCTGCAGTTGGAGTGGTACCCTGAGACAAAATTAGGCCAATGTGTTTGCCTGATCCACGTTCTCCTCTGTACAAGAGGACAGAGACGAAAACATGAAGAAAAAAAAGCCTGGAGCCCAGGGTAATCATGGAAGAGTAAAACACATACAGCCGTCCCATACACACACACACACACACACACACACACACACACACACACACACACACACACACACACACACACACACACACACACTTCATGAGGATGACAGGCTCTTTTGCTCAATTCTGTTTGTGAGTTCTCTCTCGCCGCATTTCTCCACGAGCAGCAGATGAAAGAGCAGGATGCTCCAGTGTGAGCCTCCCACGGGCCCCTGAAAACGTCAATACACTCTCCTGCAACACATCTGATGCAAGATACACACACATACACGCTTACACACACAAACAACGGGGAGAGATCTCCACAACCACATACCACAAACATGAGACATTTTCATATGCTTTTTTGTATCAATAAACAACTGATCCTGACAAGTATGAAATTCCGGGTGGGGAGTGTGGTGGTGGGGGGGGGGGGGGGTTGCATTCTAGTACAGATTCTTGGTTAATTCGCTTCAGGATCTTTTTTGAGCATGTGTGCCAAAAGAATCAAAACAGCCATCTGTTAACACAGGGTGACTGTAACAACACAAATCCAGGGAAATGAAGGGTTAACAGTCAAAATAAACGCCTTTGTACATACTCACTTTTACTGTCTTTTAGAGTTGCACAGTGTTCCAGAGACTAAATAAAGCAGTACCAAACATTTAAAGAGATGCAATATTATCATTTGGTACAAATATGGAGTGTCCTACATGTAGGGTGTAAATACTAATACTAATACTAATAATACTACTAATAATAGTAATAGTTGTTAATTCATTAATTAATTTTGAGTGATATTTCTTAATATTATATAAATGTCATTATATACATCAATTGTAGAATAATAATAATACTTATTATTATTTATTTGTTTTTATTTTTAACAATTATTTTAAGTATTCAATAATTATATTGATATTTTATATTATTTTAAATATAATAATATTTAATAGTTTTTCTCTGTTCTGCATTTAAAAGGAAACTAAACATTTGATTATTTTGAGCCACAAGGACTAGAGCCAAGACCTAACAAAGATTTTGTTCTTCTTCTTCTTTTTGTAATTATTTGCTGTCTAAAGTATCTACAGTGAGGTATCAAAGGCAATTATTGTACCAAAGCCAAAATGTTGGTCTTGCTCCAATCCAACTGTCTATTGGCTCTAGATTTAATGGTTGAGTCTCAGTCTGCGTTGACGTTTAGACTCTGAAGCTCAGGGTTGCTAATGCAGAGCATGGCAGATCTAGTGATCTGGTACTACTGGGGTAATGAGCTTGGCTAATGAGATGACGCTGTCTGCTTGGCCCTCTCTGAAGAGAACTCCCATCTGCCCACTGGAGACTCGGGCTCCCACAGCCCTTGTATCTGGCGTTTCCTCAAGTGGATGGTGACACATTGCCTCCTGCCATCTGCCCTGTGTGCCATGATCTCCCTTCTCCACACCTTCACACCAGTGTGTGTGTGTGTCTGTGCGCATGGTTTCTTCATGTGTATGTTATTAAAGCCAAGTGCATGCCACAAGACAAAAGCTTGTAATCCTCCTTACATTTAAAAACTTGCAGAGCAAAACACTTCACATTATTCATTACATGCAGTCCAGTTAACCAGGAGCAGTCTACACTGGTACAGCACAGGGCTTAATGCTTATATATATACTGAATATAATTAATAATATATTAAATAATGTTCTCACGTCCAAATACCAATATCAACCAGGAAAAAACAATAACAACAAAAATATGCATGTTGCAGGACTTCTAACTATAAACAAACCCAAAACACAAAGACTCTTATCTTGAAATGTATAGGCTTACTATCTCTGGCTGCTCATTCAAACAGATAAAGAAGATAAAATGTGCACTCTTACAACGTATTACAATAAACACTGTCAACAGTCAACTATAAGCAATCACACTGCATAAATATGCAGTGTTCAATGATTACGAACTGCTCTGAAACCGCTAATCTACAGAACACAAAACAGCGCAGCGTTTTGACTTTGAACCATGCATCGTTAATATTCTATTTAATGATATAATTGCTTTTTGAAGTTTCATAATAGCATTAGGGTGTTTCGCGATTCCTGTTTTTTTATCCCCAAATTTAAGACCTCTCAAAATGATATGATGTTTGCTATACAATTTACGATATCCCAAATTTAAGAAAGCTTATTCACATAAATACAAAATACATTTTACAATTCATACAGATCTATATTTAATCGCAAATGTGAGTGAAATGTTTGCACAGTGAGTATTTAAATTACTTAAAGTGGGGGGGTTGGGGGGTTAATGCTATTTCATGCATGTTGAGTTATTTACACTGTTAAAGAGTTGGATTCTCGTGTTAAACATGGCCAAAGTTGGAAAAAACTATTTGGAGTATTTTTGTGCCAAAATACTCCTTCCGGGTTTGTACAAGTTTCGGAAAGTTTTTTCCGAGCATGGCTCTTCATGACGTCATAAAGGGTGGAACTCTTTGTATGGGCACTTTTCAATCAACAGCCAATCACATTAGTTCTATGTTGCTGCATGAACATGATTTACTAGCTTCTGCACCAGGGTATTTGCATAATTGGCTGACGATTGCATTGGTGCTGGAAAAGGTGAAAAGTTTTCAATTTCTGCCACAAGAAATGGATCCAATGCGACGTGACGGACCCACAGTTCAGTTTGGCAATGCTTGACGTCACTCCATTAAAATTAAACGAGAGGCGTTGACGCTGATGCCCCGTGTGAATGTAAGCATCAACACCGACGTCCCGTGTGAATGTACTGTTAGGGATGGGCGATATCTTATCATTTGCGATATATCAGTAAAAATTCTCCTCACGATAATAATTAGTCTTCTCGCAATAATAAAGTCTAGTTGTTGACATAATTCTGTGTGAAACTGAGGAGGAGTATATTGCTAAAGGATGATAAAGGCTACTTCTACAATCTGAAACTGGTTTGGTCAGGGCTGTACAATGCGACAAAAATTGGTCTGAGCCTTGAATAAATGTACTTCTGTAGCACGTGTGCGGTATGAGCCTGTTTACAAACCTGTTGTCCAAAAACGATATCAGTTATTGACATGCTTTTACTCCAAATGAACTTAATAAGATAGTCAAGTGTTTGAAACTTCTTTTTGTGATCAAACATGGTTTGATATCACAGAATGAGGCAGAAATCTTACTATTTAATAGTATTATATGCAGTGATAATGGCTGTGTTTTATTCAGCTACAGCAATAACTGGATATCTTGTCCATATTAGGGATTTCATGGAGCATCGTCAGTAATATTACTTCTGCTATGCATATGTGCTATGCATTGTTTTATAAACAAGGCCCAGTTCGATGCTGGATTTGCACATCATTTGATACTGAAAGATGGAGCGGACCCATCTATATAAGATCCCGGTCATGAATTGGAACTGTAGACGGTAAGTGAAACAGCATCAAATGTCTGTGTTTTGTTGGCAATCGGCGCTCAAGTGCTCATCACTCTCTAGCTCCGCCCACAGCGTGCCTCCAGAAGCTCGGCTGTTTTCGGAGAGAGTCGTAAAGCTGTATATTTCTTTTCTAAATATGATAAAACTAAAGACTAGGAGATATAAAAGATGCAATACTACTTTATAGGTACTAAATATTAACATGAGATTGGGTGGGAACTGAGTGTGTTATGTCCCCTTTACCATTTCCATTGTGGGCATTGCATTTTTTGCATTTATTTATTGCAGTTACCTCATTTGCATAATTCCTTTATTGAATTGGTTACTAAAACAATTTAGAAAATAAAAATAAACAACACTAATTATAGACTGCATGTAGATCATGTAGCTACTTCCTAAAATTTGGTTCATACAAATTCACACAATGACAAAGAGTGTTCATGATAAAGAAAGAAAAAAAAAAACGTAGAAAAATAGTTCAAATTAATAAATCTAGTTACGACAAGGTCATAACCACCACTGATTTGATTTGAAAACATAGGCTATAATTTACACAATTCATAACTGAAGTGACGGGTCAAGAAACATTTTCAACATATTTAGTATATAATTTAGAATGAATGTGTGCGTGTTTTAAAACATTATTGGCAAATAGTCCAAACTGATCACAATAAATTATAATAAACTCATAAATATAATTAAGTCTTTGGGATTCGCACCACATGACACTTTTTAAGCTGAACTAATCTTGCTTTACCATGAAAAGATCAAACTTTTTTTGTACTAAATTTCTGGATGTTGGTTGCACCAAATGACTTCTAAAAATCTAAAATAAATGATAAGACAATCTGACAGCTGTTTTTTGGACCCCATTTCTCCAAAGGGAGACCCCCATTTGCAGGTTTTGGCCATGCTTAGACCCAAGGCTGCATGTGTAATTACGTTTATCTAGAAGATTCTATCCACAGCACCCAGGTTCTCGCTCAAGGCCACTGTGACATTCAGGTCTTTCATTGTAAAAACAAGTGGATCTTATCTGATTTTGAGGGACTCAAGTCTCAAGCAAGAGAATATATAAAATATATTACCTGCTGCTGAAAGAGGCTTTTCTTCACATGAATCAAGCTTTAGTGTTGCACTGGAGACCGTTTAAGGAAAGGACCGCCGGGCTGACCCTAGCAGCCTCTGTGATTTACAAGCTTCCAGTGGACAAGAGCTCCTTAAGGGGTCCCGAAAGGGCCAGGACCTGCCTTTTGTGTGCCTGACAATTAATTATCCGTCTGCTAATAATGCTCTCTCACCTGCTGGGAAAGGGCCCAGGGTGCGAAGCGGGGCCTGAAAGAGCTCAGCAACATTTCAGACACCAAACAGGTGTCATAGCAACTTCCTTAAATCCTAAATTTTAAAAGAGAAAAATCCCTGCCACGTCTAAGCTAGAACCTGGTTCGAAACAAGCTACAAATTGCACTTGCATTACGGAAACTGACACTTGCATATGTTAACCCCTCAGCATGCTGTTTCTTTTGTCATCCAAGGGGATGGTGTGGCCAAAAATATTATCATGATATTTATTTCCATATCAAACTGTACAATGTTGATATTTACAGCATTCATTCAACAATAATGGGGAATTAAATGCTCACTACATGCGCACTTAGACCTTGAGAATGAATGTCCAGGTAATTTGTTTGTTCACAGTAACTTCACAGAACAGTTCATTTAGTATATGGTTTATTTTCCTTTTTAATATATACTTATTTGATATAAATTTATCATTAAAATGGTATCTAATGAAATAATAAATGAAGCTTTAACAATTTAATCAATCTTTTAAAATGTAATCACATAACATTGCATTTTTATTTTGGTCATATAAGAGGCTGCACAACAGAACTGTATAAATAAAAACATGGATGAAAATCTTGGTTGTCTGATATTCCTTAATGATAAAAAGATTATTACTATCACTTTTCTTCAAGTTAAACCAAACTTTTAATTTGATGTGATGTGACATACAGCCAAGTATGGTGACCCATACTTAGAATTCGTGCTCTTCATTTAACCCATCCAAAGTGCACAATCACAGCAGTGAACACACACACACCGTGAACACACACCCGGAGCAGTGGGCAGCCATTGATGTTGCGGCGCCCGGGGAGCAGTTGGGGGTTCAGTGCCTTGCTCAAGGACACTTCAGTTGTGGTATTGCCGGCCCGAGACTCGAACCCTCAACCTCAGGGTTAGGAGTCAAACTCTCTAACCATTAGGCCACGACTTCCCTTTGGAGGTTTGTCTTGATAGTTTTTTTTCTCAAATGAAACAGTGTAAAGCAGATGAAGTGACTGTCAGAGCTGCTCTGCTCTGAAATAAAGTTTATGTGTTCATGTCTCATATAGAGACAGAAGCTGAAAAGACTAAGTATCACATGTCTTTGAGTTTGTGTAGTAGATGAAACTATGCCACTCATTCACACAGAGACATGCAGATTTATTACATGTACTTACTGGCTGTCAAAAAAAAAATTCAGCTGGACTGTTAGATAAAATGTCCAGAGCTGATCACCGATATTAACATAGATTTTATCATATGATATAATTTATCTCCCAGCTCTATATCCAAGTTTAATTTTTGCCTTTTGTAACTTAATTTATTGTTAGTTTGTCCGATTTTACACTTAGGATCCAAACCTGAGAAAATACTGTTTTGCGCCAAGTCTAGATAAAAAAATAAAAGTTTAACTGGTTTAACTGGCTGGCTAACTCTAGCGTGAGGCTGTGGGTTAAATTTAAACCCTTTGCATTTTTTGTACCCAGACACTCTCTCACCAAAGCTTCAGGTTTCATAAAGCAAGCACTCTGCACAGCACATACCACAATTGCTGGAAATTACATGGCTGTTTGATTTGGATGATTTGGAAGCTCTGAGGGGGCCAGTGGAGATGGTGGGTGCGGGCGAGGAGGTGCTGTCGAGGGGGGAACTGGAGCCATTAACCACAGCCAGATTTTCCCAATTACAAGTCTCCATCAAAGACGTTGTTGTGTGCCAGCATAGCATGAGCTAAATGGATGATTTACACTTTTCCCTGTCACTTTACATCGGTTGACAATAACGCCTTGTCTGAGTTATACAAAAGCACACGTCAATTCGAACCCACTTTTATTCTGTTTTTTTGTTTTTTTAAACACACCAAAACAGGCCCTTTAGAGCTGCTGAAAAGGCTCCAGCCTTAAACAGAAGTTTTATGATGGACTGACAGCAAGTTTTTTCCACGAATGCTAATAAGTGTTGGAGCTCTCAGCTTCCTTGGATGGAAATAAGAGAAGCTATGGCCAGAGTAACTACAGTAGATGATGTTTTCTGACCTGTAGTGCAATGAGAAAACAAACATGTTCCCAACAAAAGAGGTACATTGAATCATTGCAAGTTTCTTCAATTTGCCTATTGTAAATTTAAAAGAGAATCCAATAAACATTCACCTTCAGCACCAAGAGCCTCCAGTTTCAAGAAGACCAGCACAGCTTGGACTCATGCAGTCTACTTCTGCTGAAAGTGTGAATTAATTTAAATGAATATATTCTTGCACCATTTACTGCATGAATTTTACCACAACAAAATTCAGTAAAGTCAGTAAAGAACTTGATATGAAATATGGCATATGATGTAATGTAATGTGTGAGGGAACATAGAAAAATCAGGATATGTATCAATTTTGACCTGAATATTTTTTCCAGTAATTATGTAATTTTGTCAAATAATGGGAAAAAAATGTGAAAACATTGTGTAATTGCGTGTATTTAGGACACATCAAATGCATGCGGTGAAATTAGACTTAGCAAGCTGGCTATATCATTCCAAAAATGTAATTTCAACCACTAAAAATACATTTTGAGGTAATCTGAGACGCAAATGATTTTGTGGTGGTAATGTAGTGGAAAAGTGCCCATAGTTGAAGAAATGTGTATATTTGATGGGAATAGCATAACACAGACAAAGTATATGCTCAAAATTCAATAGGAGCGCAGTGATCCGTATTTATTCGCTTTTTGGAAGCTTTCCCAAAAAGAGTAAATGGCAAATGTTTGGACAGCATCACGGATTTCTTGTCAAGCAGTTTGACAATTGCAAAAGCGGAGAAGATTTTAATTAGACAAAAACAAAAATAAGCGGAACTGCCTAAGAAAACACAGTCAAAGGAACTCGACAGGGGTCTGACATCTTTATTTTAGACTGGAGCCGCTCCTGCGTACGCAACCTGGGGTGTGATAAAATAACTGTGCTTATTTCACTTTGCAAGCAACAAAGCCTGAAGTGAACATGAACCCCTTCCAGCCCTCTGTCCCTAATAACACCTGACACAGCCACAAAAACTTGGTCTCTCATTAAGTAGTGCAGCATTTCTGCGAAGTCGAATTAGTGGCCCTGCACCTCTGCTGTCAGTATTTGTTTAATGATGTTTTGTGTTCATGTTACACACAGACGGTGGGAGATATGCAAGGAAGCGAGCAACTCAATTAGCGCAGTCAGAGAGCACGGCCCAGTAATCACAACCCGGGAGAACCCATGACCCTAACTCGGCTCTGAGCCAATCCGCGGTCCCACAAGGCTTCTACCCCTCAAAAATTAGTCTAAGCTATGCCGCCGCTAACCTATCGCAGCCATGCATCTGTGCCTTAGCAGCCACCTCCATTTCCAAGATTCCCAGACATCTGCCAAGGGGGAGAAGGGCACCGCGAGAGCCCCACAAGCTGTTTAACCCGCCCTACAGCCATGACCAATCGATTGCGTGAAGCAGGCCGGGACGCCTCCTCCTCTTCCACGTGTGGGCGGGGTTAAGAAAGGGGGAGGGCAAATGCCTTTTGAGGATCCCAGCATGCAGTTAGGTCGGCCCGGTCTCAAACCCCCTCATTTTGGCTACGTCGCTGCGGTTCACTTCTGGACAGCTTTCTTTTCCATTCCCCCACCAGTCCCGCCCACCTTTCCCAATCCATTTGTTTGCGTAAATAAATGAACGGCCAACAAGCGGGACAATCCGGTTCACATTCTCTCCTATTTTTTATGTGAGCTGGTGAATGTGAGGCAGGTCTGAATGGGGCAGCAGCCCATGAAAAAAAAAAAAAAAAGTTCGAGTCTAGAGGTTTTGACTCCTTAGAGAGGTGCTCTCCCATTGAGTTCTTCAAAAACGGCCCACATCATCTCAGCATCTGTCAATTCCAAAGCGGGGATAATCGATCCAAGCAACAGAAAGGAGCAGGTTAAGAAAATGTCGCTTGGTTCTGATTTAGGGGCAGACGCAAACACATCTTTTTCTTGCAAATACCTCTTTTTTTTTCGTGGGAAAGAATTTGTGGAGCTTGGCCATAAAATGGCTTGAGAAATTCATCTCCCATTATTGGTCATGACATTTAATTACTTAAAAAGGTTCCACATGGGCCCTCTTCACTGTTGAATGTGATGGGCCATCAACACATGTTCACAGCCTGAATGTTTCACCAACCGTCATACACAAGTCTCAAATGTCGTACTTATAAAAAAGAGTCGCAACTGTGAGATCTGACGTCAGAATTATAATAATGTCAGAATTTTAAAATATATATAAAAAGTCGCAATATGAGAAATAAAGTTGGAATTGTGAAATCAAATTTTACAGTGCAAGATATGAAGTCACAATTGCTGGATATAACGTCGCAATTATGAAAAAGTCGCAAATGTGAGATATGAAGTCACAACTGCTAAATAAGAAGTCACAGCTGCAATAAAATCACAATTCCGAGAAGCAAAGTTGCAATTGTGAGAAAAATTCCAATAAAGCTGCACTGTCAAATATAAGGTTACACAAAATATCATAAATGGTAGTGACAATAAAGTCGCAATGGAAGATATTAGATTAAATTCACAATTACAAGGAAGTCTCAACTGTGTGACTAAGTTGGAACTGGAAGATCTGACAACACAATTACAATAAATAATGTCAGAATAGTAAAATATAAAGTCATAGCTGGGAGATATGAAGTAATAATTACATTAAAGCGGTAGCAGGAGAATTAATGTTGGGATTGTGAAAAACAAATTAACATTGCAAGATATAAAGTCGCAATAAACTCAAAACTATAAGAACATTGCAGCTGTAAAATATTAAGAAGCTACAAATTGAATTACAAATATAAATTACATTTCTAAGTTTTAATTCACAAAGGAGAGATACTGAATTAATTCATTACAAGTACATCGCAAGTGAGAGATCTGAAGTCACAATTATGATAAACAAAAGCGCAACTGTAAGATTTAAAATCACAATTACCTTTTACATTTTTTTCCACTCTGAGCCAGAAACAGGCTTCCATGCAAACACCATCTTCAAATGTTTCACCATGTTTTTTCAGTACTGTTACTGTAGAAAGCTGAGAAAACTGAGCTGCTGAGGGTCATGACTTTTAGAATTGTTTTACACGTTTGAAAACTTCTTTTACATGTGAAAAGGAGCAACCGGAAAGAAATAAATACGTCAGTCTTTATACCAAATACTTCTGCAACTGGGAAAAAAACAACAGTAAAACTAAACAACTTAAGCTATACAAAGGGAGAAATGGGTGGAAACCTCACAGAACAGGCTGAAGAAAGACGGGAGCGGGTGGAGAGACTAATGCCCTGCCAACGCCTGATCAAACGAGACACTCAGTAAAGACTTGTCTATCAGTTCTGCTCAGCAGGTAATAAAAGTCACAGGTCAATGCCATTGATTTGTAGCCCTTCAGACACTGAAATTCAATGCCTATAACACCTCTGTAGTGAATGACATACAGGAGTGTATTTACCAGACACCCACACACAGAAGACAAGGCTCTTGTTTTAGTCTATTCACAGAAGTAAAAAGACACTTAATGACGCACAATTTGTGCTAAAAGTAGGGTGACCAGACGAACCCTTTTTTTCCCTTTGCTGTTTTTGCTGGTATTTCCCTGTCTGGAGCTGGTCCTGCTTTCTTATATATATCTAAAGTTGCATGAGTTAAAGCAATGTAAAAACATAAGTTGCCATGACTTACTGACCTTATCATATTTTAAAGAGTATACAAATTACAATATATAATTAATTCTTACAATATATAATTAATTAATAACTAATTTTTGGTTTAGATCCATGCAACAATTAAAATGATCTCAAAATAAAAAATAATAACAATAATAATAAATATAAAAGAATATTACAGTAAATAATAAAAATCAACATTTCAATGAACTAGAAATACCCCTTGTATTAATTTCAGAAAGCTGACACATAAGACACATTGTAGTTTTGCAATAATCCCCAGAGAAACACTTGGCCACAAATCAAAAATCTTTAAGATAAAGATGATATCTGAGATTTTTTTTTTTTTACAAATACGGTTTAGATTTCTGTGATGTAGCTTTTAAAAGCCCTGGATAACAGCCTAATCTGAAAATAGGCCTCGATCATTTTGCCAATGGACTGGAGGATTTTCCAGGCTCAGTGAACTCCATCAGCACTCAGTATTTGCTCTCTCTCTCGGTCACTCATTTGGAATGCATGAATATTATATCCTGAAACATACACCGCAGAACAAAAGCTCTTAATGTTCTAAATAGCACGTTCTCTCTGCCACGAGCAGCTAGATTAGCTGATCTATATGTTCGTTCTCAGGCAAAACTCTTTAAAAATCAACAAACTACAATGTGCCGCCCAAGAAATTCATCTGTACTCCATGTGACCCCTTTTATATAGACCCCCACTGTTCAAATGAAACCTTTCCCATGTCACAAGTTCATCGTCTGCAGGATGCTGCCGATAGCGTGACGCAACATGCTCAGGTTAACCTGTCTGTTCTTAGTCTTTATTGGGGAACTTCACAGTAGGGATCCATTATAACAGGAAAAAACCTAAAAGAGCGGAAAAAGTTGCATATTTGTGCCAGATTTCCATGGGTAATTCAATATCATCTGGGTTTTAGAAGCAGAAACGTGAGGAACAGAGAGAAATGCACTTACAGATTCACAGCGCTGAACACATGCCGTGAACTTTATTACATTTCAGGCTCTGGGATGGAACTATTTAACAGCATTGGGTCTGGAAATAACATGGTTATGTTTTATTTTTCTATCTGTAGGTCATCCTGGCTCTTATAACCTGGAAGAACATTTTTTAATACTTGGGTTCTGCTGAGTAGACACTATTTCTGTAGCCACTTTGCTATTTAGTTCAGTGATGAGCTCGGCCTCAAAACTGTAGAAAATTCAAATAAAGGGTCCATGTTCAGTGCGAGTGCCATTGTGTAATGCCATCCCCCTTCTTTCCTTTTTTTATGTACTTTTTTCCAGCATATTGTGAATGTGTGTAGTGGTCAGGTTACTTCTGAAGTGTCCTGAGGTATAGTACTATGAGGGGGCAGAGGGAGGGAAGATTTGTTCTGCTTGGGTGCATGTCTGCTGTATTCACACAACCCCTGAGGTGGCTGCCTGTCAGTCCTGGATATGGAAGGAAAATCAAAGAGGCTGGACAACAATACACCTTCTCTGAGATTCCTTATTGTGAAAAGGGCAAGGATTTTCCCCAAGTAGCATTTGCATACACCTGGAGTTGTGAGAAATGCTTTGAAAGTAGCTTTTTAAGAGTGACTAAAAGTCTAAATTGCTAAATGATTTTTCCTCATTTTCTTTGAAATCTAAAGTATTATTTCTCTTATCTTATCTTATATAGCCCTAAAATAGGGTTAAAAACAATATATATATATTTAGAATATATAAATATTTAAATATATTTACATAAGTACTGCATTACTTTTGCATTTAACAGACGCCTCTATCCAAAGTAACTTAAAAAAGAGGGACAAACACAATTACTGTATTTGCCATATTTAAATATAATCCTATTTCAGTACTATTTTTACATACACATACATAAATATAATAAATATACACATATGTATATTTCAGTACATTATATTACTATTTCAATATATTAAATATTATAAGAAAATGTGTTTTCTTTTTTAATTTATATTATTTTTATATTTATATAAACAGTTACAGTTACAATTTATATAATAAACAATTTATATAATAAATATATATATATATATATATTAGCAATGCAGTGAATGGTTCATTTTTTGCTTTAAAAGCCTTTGGTGATTAACAGTGAATGCTTTTCACTTCTCATTTATCTGTGATCTCAAAGTGGGTCAATTAGCTGAATTTTATAATTCTAAGAAGCTCGATAAAACGGATGAAGCCCTGATATAAAGAAAAACAAATGTGGATTTTCTTTTCCATTCTTTTACTTTGTTCTTTTCCCTTTCTTCTCCTCCAATCAGAAGGAAAATTAACTTCTTCTTTTTACATATGACTCAGATAGTGAATGGCACTCCACCACTGAACCACTCTAGTGATTTTCAAATGGTTTCTAGTGAGCCAATGAAAAAGCTGCAAACTCTAAGCATGGCCAATCAGAGAAGGATTTGTGCATCCTTGTATCTGGGCGTATGCGCTGCTGCTCTTGGCGGTTCAGGGTTTTTGCTCACACTGGGCCAGTACGTGCCCTTATCGCTAGCCTGCCACGGCAGGGATTACATGCTACAGGCTGCTGGGAGCACAGCCCTAGCCATTTTAATCCAATCACTCATTAAAATTTCATGCAAATCCCACAGACAAACAGTGTCATGGCCAGTGATTGGGACGATTAACCCACCTACGGAGAGAGTGGCTGAAGGATGCCCTGAAGAGGAGATGAAAGGTGATCTGTGATGAGCCAATGACGGATCACGCTGTTCCACGGTCAGCGCTTCGCCGATTTTTAAGACATTCACAAGCACCCAGAGACCCACGGCGGGACTCAGGTGATCAGCACTTCACTGCGTTCTCACTATCCACACATCCAGTGATCCACATGGACACACTCACGCTCTATTCCAAACCCAGTGAGCTTCCTCTGCAGACAGCATTTATGGGCATCAAAGGCTGTTCCAAAAGGTAGATTTTGCCTGATTTTGCCAGACATCATTCCATGAATCCTCTCAGTGAGGGCAATCCCAGAATGCACTGCCCAGTGAAACTCAGTGAAAAAAGAGAACGTTGATAATATAATTTATATTACTCCAGTCTTTAATCATTCTAATATGCTGATTTGCTGGTCAAAGAAACATTTCTTATTTTCATCAATGATATAAACAGTTGTGCTGCTTTTTTTGTGTGTGTAAACCACAAAAATTCTTTCAGTATGTTTTAATTAATAGTAAGTTTAAAAGAACAGCATTTATTTATTTATTTATTAGAAATACTTTTCTTTACGGTCAGTTAAGATCAATATTATACACCCTTGCAAAATAAAAATATTATTAATTTAAAAATAAAACTTCTGTACATTATTGTATATCCACAAATTATGATTTAAATTTAAACTGAAAAAAAGAAAGAAATTTACTGCTCTGATTTTAGCGAATGTAACCTATACCCACACAAACATATTTGTTTTTACGATGATGCCGCTGACTTCTACTGAAATTAAGTTAATGACATTTTCTATCTCCGACTAATCCAACCACTTAAAGTCAACATTTCGAAGATTTTCATTAAAATAATATTTTGTAACACATGTTCCCTGGTAAATCCCGGCTCCCTGACATACACATAGCATTCAGGTCTCATATTATGTTCAAAACCTTGAAACTGAAGAGCTATCTCAGGTGTCCTCTGCTTTGTAGTTGTCAACAGTCTATTTCAGTAAGTGGATTTACCACACAACTTCTCAAAAAGGGGCCCACATCAGCTGATGAATCTGGTTTAACAATTAACTAAGCCCAGACTGAGCTCTAAACAGAAGTGAGAGAATGTGAGTTCCCTACTACCTCTCCAACAGCTGGGTGCCACTTAAAAACAGCTATGAATGGCCTTCAGCAGACCGCTGCTGTGTATGTGTGTGTCTGAACAGAGGAAACCATGGTATCAGCAAAGGCATCTGGTGATGGCTGCTGGTTCCAGATGAGTGGCCACAAAGCTTAACCTTTGACCCCTGAGATGACAGAGGGGCAGCTGCTAGAGAGGGTCTTCACGTCCACATCCCAAGACAGTAGGGTAGGGAGACAGCTATGTCTCCTAAACAGGGACTTGCCCCTTTAACCTCACTGGCCAAAATCTCTTTTCTTTGCTCTATGTAAATAAATGAATAAATACATATTTAAAACTACATAGTAAATGTAGATATTTCGAATAAAATTTAGACTTTTTGTCAATTTCTAAAGCAAATAATAATTTCTAAAACATTCAAATTTTCTAAACAATATCCAAACAGAGTGCTTGTAAGGTCATGCATGTTTCTGATGACATGTTAATTATGTGAAAAGAATGGTTGGAAAGTATCATTCTAAAGAATAAACAAAGTGAATTGGATCAAATCTTACTTTCCACTAGATAAAAAGTGCAAACTAATCATGAACATGTGAATGTTGTGAACACAACTTTTAACTGTCTTGAGAAGGAGTAAAAAAAATAAATGCAAATGCAACTGTCTTGGTATCTGGGAATGTTCCAAATTCAAAAGTTATGCTAAGTCAGCAGTGTTTGCTGATTAATTCTGATAATCACAGAAAATAACTCATTCTATAGTTATTCACAGATATAAATTACAAATATAAGCTAAATTATAAATGTAGATATTCAAATAAACATTTTGATAACTTTTGAATAATACATGTAAACACATATGTTAATATTTAAAATAAAATAAAATAAAAAATAAAGCCAGGCAAAAAAATTAAAATAAAAATAAATAAAAAACAACACACAACACAACAAAACAAAAAACAAGATACAAGTGATTACTAATTTTTCTCCAAAAGACTCTAATATAATACATACTGGTTTATAAGGTTGCCCACTGTCCATCAAAAGATGTCTGAATGCATCTGCTCATACAGCCAAGAAGAGCCACCAGTTCAGACAGCAGACGTTTGTAAGAACAGTCATAAAGCTCTCTCAAAGCTCGGAGCAGGCATATCTGCAGAGAAAAGTCTCGTAAGCAGCTCTCCTCTGTCAAAAAGACAAACTGAGGACTTTGGCTTGAAGAAATCCAATCCTCCGGCAGGAGAGTAACCTGTTCAGAGGCGGCGAAGGAAGCGTGTGGACCACCTCAGAGGGGCCTTCAGTCTGCTTCTCTGTACTAACCAAAAAGCATTTCCTTATATGAAAAGATTCAAAATCTCCAGACTCTCAGTGAGATGAGTTTAGTCATCCATTCTTCTAAAAAGAGTAAAAACAGTTCTTCATAGGGATGTGCAATACTATGTTTTTACAATCAACTAGATGGTGTATAGACCGAATGACTAGTCTACTAATCAGAATCAAAGCCCTGTTTCGGCTCATGGAGATGTTTTCTGGTGTACAAGACAAGTTCTGCATTCACAAATAGCAAAACAGAAAAAAATCCTTGAGACTTCCTTTAAAAACTTAGACTACTTCTAACTTCACATATCACTTCAAATGTTCAAAAAAATGATGCAAAATGCAACAGTCAAGGACCATTTAGGGGCTCAAAAAGACTTGAATGACTTAAAATAAAGACAAAAAAATCATAAAAGTTACTTAAATAAATATATATATATATATTTATTTTAATTCACCTCCCTCTACAATTTTTCTTTTTGTTTAAATAATTATAAAATGTCATTTCTTAACATAAAAGAGTTGTACAATTTGATATGATTATTTTGTTATTATACGTTTTTATTGTTATATATTTTTTCTAGTTATGCCAAGCTCTAAAATATTTTATAAGGTAGAAATTTCAAGTAAAAATATTTATACTTAATTCTTAGCCAGTAAAGCACAAACAACTGAAAAATTCATGTTGTGGACAATGGAGGGCCCTTGGAATCAAAAAGTTTACAAAGCTGGTCTTCATACAGTATGCATGGCAGCATTTTAAGTGTTAAAATTAAAAAAAGACGGCAAAAACAACACACCTTTAGCATGCTAATTTAATCACCACTGCCAAAAACGTCAATAAATTAATGTGAGTCAAAACTCACTAATGGACTAGATAGCTGTTGAACGACTTTTCTGTAGCTATCAATCGCATTATAACACTCAAATAAGCTATGTTGCTCACAAAAAGGAAGGACTGCAAGACAGAAAATAAGAGTCTTGCCCTTCGGCAACTGGTCTCCTATTTTGTTGATAAAACCATTTGAGACACTCTTGCATTTTCTGCGTTATGGGTAGCTACACAGAAACAATACAATGTCTTTGCACATACTCATATTACGTCAACGAGAGCAGCGACTACATTCTTGTCCAAATTGTGTTTGTACATGTGACGTGACTCCAAACAGCTTTGCAATGTCAACAGTGACTTAGCATCACTCGAAGCAGAACAGCTCTGCTCTCGATTTATGAGGAGTGAAGCGAAAACCATATTCCCAGACAGAATAAACTGAATCAATTTTAATTGAATCATGGAATATCGCTGTCGAGAGCCTCTTACTAAACTTATATTAACAGGAGAACCTACTCGCTTCCCAGCCAGGGACGGCAATTATTTAACAAGACTGACAAAGCGAATGCTAAATGAGAAGTGCTGGCGGAGCTAGAAAATTCCAGCGCTGACCCCTGCAATGATTTCTTCTCTCATGACACGAGGCCATTAGAGATTGTTTTACGCTGGATGCTTTAAGAGAAATTCGTCATTAGGCCAATAAAGAGCCATTAGATTGGAAAAGATCTTATGCTGTCAAATCCGCTAGAAAATATCTCCTAGACATCATTTGGGCCCTTTTTTTTCCCGTTCTTGAGCGATTCTGAGCAGAACTGTACATGACAAGAGCAAAGCTGCCCAAACAAGGGAGCAACGAGAGAGCGAGGAAAGCCATTCATCTTCATTTAGCGCTCAGGAGAGAAATTTTAGGCCAAAAATTACTCTTAAATCACGAGTTCGCTGTTATTTGCAGGACCACAAAGATTTCAATAGCCCGTCGTGTTCTCATGCTTCTAATTTAATGCATATACGAAAACTCACGTACAAGCCGTGGACAGTTAAATGCACACTATAGACTTCTCATGGGAAAGAGAAAACATGATTTCATTGTGCACTGTTGATAAATAAACAGCGCATTTCAGGCTCCATCCCTCAGTATGTACACACACACACACACACACACACAAATTCACTCATCTGCATGACTGCACATACTCAAACATTCATATTCAGCTCAGCAACTTGGCTTATCCACTAACCCGCAAACCCCAGGTCCATGTTACAGACCTCATGAGTGATCTTCAAAAGGACGAGCAAGCTGGAAACGTGGGGTTTCCGCTCCGGGTTAACTACACCAGCTGAAGATCTGTGGTGTGGTTTAAAAAGCACACTGCCTCTGCTTCTAATTGGTGTATTGATGCGACACTAAAACAGTTCACGTTCAGCAGTTCTGTGCATTGTCTCAGTCCATTGAGGTCTAAAAAGCACACTACTACTCATTGCTGAGGGAAACAGGAACCTGTCCTGCATTTTACATAATGTAGTTTCTGAGGAAAAAGCACTGAAGTCTGGAGCACCACATCCGTTGCGGATTCACCGACTCTTTGCCGGGAAGATCTTACCCTCAAAAGCTCTGGCTTTAGGGTGGATTTCAGGTTTTTTCCCAAAGTACTATACTGAATACAGAAAAAAAGCATATATATATATATATATATATATATATATATATATATGTATGTACTGTATGTATGTATATGTATATGCTTTTTTATATTTAACATTGAACATCAGCAGAACCATACTGCCAAAAAATATACGTATGAAAAATGATAAGTCATGATAGTTAATGATAAGTCATCGTCAAACCATTATAGACCATATGCATTAAAATATGTTAAAATTAAATAATGAAAAATAAAGTAAATGTATTTTTTTCCATCAAAATTTCTATTACAAATTTAACATAAAAAAATAAATAAATAAATAAATTCCTAGCTAATTATATTTCAATTTCATTGAATATTTGGTAAAACTTTAATATAGGGACAAATTCTCACTATTAATTAGTTGCTTATTAGAATGTCTATTATTAACATTGGCTGTTTATTAGTACTTATAAGGCACATATTCTGCATGACCATATTCTACATCCCTAATCCTACCCAATACCTAAACTTGACCACTACCTTACTAACTATTAATAAGCAGCAAATTAGGACTTTATTGAGGCGTAGGTAATGGTGAGAATTGGACCCTAAATAAAGTGAGAGCAAATATTTTATTTCAGTTGGAAATGTGAGCATTTGTGTCTGGTGACAAAATGGATTAACAATAAATAAATAAATAAACAAAAATAAAAAAGTAATAGAAGAATTTACTTGTTAGACATTCAAAAAAAACACAAGAATATCTCTTGGAGCACATATGAGTACAAATATCTTACCTTTTCCATGACAGCAGCAATCCAAGTTGAGGCAAACCAGAAAAAGAGAGAGAGAGAGAGAGAGAGAGAGAGAGAGAGAGAGAGAGAGGGAAAAAAAATGGAATTAGAAACATTTCAAGGACGTCTGACATAAATTTAGTTTTGAGTTAAATGTTTTCTTTTAAGTCACTTGAAATGCTCATAAAAACAAACAGTTCATTTTCTAAAGCAAACAATAATAGTTGGTGGTTCCAAACATTTGGATGTTCTGAACAATAACCAAACTGGTCAGAGTGTTTGTAAGGTCACATACGAGCATGTTTCTAATGACGAGCTAATCATGTGACAAGAGTGACTGGAAAGTATTATTTCTGAAGAAGAAAACTGGATCAGATTTCACTTTCCACTGCGACTGGATAAAAAGTACAAACTAATCATGAACATGTGAAGGTTGTTATGAGAGCTTTTCTTTTTTAGTTGTTTTGTTGAGAAGCTGTTTGCAAATGCAACTGTCTTGGTGCCTTGGTGTCAAAAGTTATGCTCAATCAACAGTGTTTGTTGATTAATGTTAATTACCGCAGAAAATAATTGTGACTCATTCCACAGTTATTCAAAATCACAATTTGAGAAAATCTGGAAGTAACCGGCGCCAGCATTTGAAGGTTTAAAAGCCAAACTGTAAAGCTTATCATTTTGTCAAATCTTCTGTTTTTTTTATGAAAGTGTATCTGAGCTTTTAAACATTGTCTAAATAGTCATTTTAGAGGTTAAACTACTGTTGTAGGTTAACTACATCAACAGAGCCATTACCTGACACTAAATAAATAAACTGCCTTGAAAACTTTTTGAAAAATATTAAGATATATACAGCACAATCAAATTTATTCAAAATATGAATTCTATTTTACTTGATGGTCACACCACATGACTTTTCAAAGTCATGTGAGCCAAAAAACTCAACTAACGGACAAGCTGTAATTATTTTCTGAGGTCATCGGCATTACGCCACAGATGCCGTCGATACAGCTTAACTCGTATTGAACCCTAGACATTCCTTGCTGGAGGATGCTGCCTGACTAGACCACCTACTCCTTTCCTGGGTTTCTCTTTCTCTAAAAAACAACACGCTCGCTGTTCTTCTAATGAGGTTTGGACACACAGTGTATCTTTCCTCAATGGCAAAGAAGAGGCCACAGGGAGGGAAGAACTGAATATTCAGTCACACACTTCTCAGGAGGACACATACAACAGAGCCTCTTGCTCTCCGCTAACCAATAAAACACTAGTTGGTCACAGAACCCGTCTCCGTCCAGACAAAGAAGCAGGACCCCCCCCACCCCCCACATACACCCCCAGATTGAAAGGGTTTAGTTCTCATAGAGTCTCCATTCTTCCTCGCAGGAAGCCCCGTAACTTCAAGAGCAGCTCGGCAGGGGTGCGATGCTTCACAAGAATCAAGAGTTTGTTTTAGAGATGCGAAGGGGGAATGTAGGTCTAGGGTTAACGATGACATGGAGCTCCACTTATTTAAGTGTTTTCTGCTTTTGTCAAGAACAAGTGCAGGTGCTCTCTCTGTAAAACATTTGATCCTGAAGGAGTTATTGAGGGGAGAACAGCACAGCAATATTGGATCCTTCATCTTTCGGGAATTCTTCTTTTCCTGTTCCTTAAAGAATGCTTTAGAGTACTCCAACTGAGCAGATGAAAGCATTTAAGGCTTCTTTTTGGATCCGACCGAATGTGTGATATATTATACAGAGATGATTTTAAGAGAAGTATCGTGCGCAGATGAAATGGCCTTCAACTTTTTTGCATTGTGAGTGACAAGGAACCCTATGTACGTTGGGCTCATTTTTCATACGAATTGCTCAGGATCTGGGAAACGGCACATTTACTGGCTTCCCATCAGAGATTTTATACTTCCAATTACTCGAACATACACTTGCATTTTGCTATAAATTACAGTCATTTTAATAGCAACACATCAGCCAATGTGTACAAAGTAATGACAATAACTACTTCCATTAAACATTGGAACGGCAAATCAAGGAGGATATTAAACACAGATGTGGATACGGGTTTGAAAAAGTCAGCAAATGAAACAACAGAACTGGAAAGCAAAAAAATGACCAGTTACACATGCAGTCTAGATTAGATATCATTACAAGGAATCACGGAAAGTTTGTGTGTCTGAAACGCAGCGATGAAAAATTACTTTGCAACCAAGCTCCTATGTGCTGCAGACACAGCTGTCTCGTATCTTTTATCTTTCATGCGTGCAAAATTTCACTCATCTATATTCTCTCTCGGTCTGTCTTTCCCTCCTTTACGTCTGTTTAAGCATCAGTGTCAACGTACACCATGTGACCCTGGTGTTTTCCTGTGAGAACAAAAGGCTCAGAGCTTCCTGCCCGCTCATTTTTCCACAGTCGGAGAGACTGTAGGCCAAATGCCCGTGTCATGAATTTACTGTAGCGTGGGTGCTGAGCCCAGTTTAGCACTGTGGAAACAGGGAATGGGCCCCTCTTGCTGGATAAAGCATGTTTAATGCAGGAGTACCACACACTTGCAAAGGAACCCTAGATCAAATTTTAGAATGACCTGAAGGGATTGTTCATTTAAAAATTTTTAATTCTGTCATAATTTACTCACTCTCATCTTTCATTTTTAAGAAAGACAAAAGGAGATATTCTGTTTAATGTGCTGGTTGCTCTTTTCCATGCTGTTACAATGAAAGTGGAATGGGGCTATCAAACTAGAACTAAAGAAAACACATAAAAGCGACGTGCGCATTATGATTCAAAAGGTCTGAAGTCATACAGTAAGTTTGGGTGATGGACAGAGGTTTTTTTTTTTTTTTACGTTTTCCCTCTCTAGTGCACTGACAGCTGGATCAAGTTGGTGAGATAAACTCGAGAACCGAATTAATCGGAATTTTAAACAAATCTTTTAGACTAGTTTTGAGAACTGATTCATTGAAAATATCTGACTACTAAGATCAGTTCATTCAAGAATCATGGACATTTGTAAACAATATCTTTTTGTGAGTTAGATCTTCTTCAGTCAGTCAACTAAATGAGAGCCAGGCTGATGTTAGGGTGGACTTAAATTTTGGTCTGTTCCTCACAAAAACTAATCATATGGCTTAAAAAATAAGTGCTTACAAAATGCTTTGTATCAGCCACTTTTCGAATGCTTTTATGATGCTTTAAAACTTTTACCATTTGCTGTATTGCAAGGGGGGAAAACAAGAACCAGAACATAATTAATTATTAAATTCTCATTTTAGTAATATGGTAATGTGAATATATAGTAATATGAATATTATTTCTGTTAATAAAATATGCTGTTTTTTCAATTCAAGGTCCATCTGTAAAACCTAAAATGTTGCTACAATATGCTACACAGCTGCCAAGTTTTACTGTACCTTTTACTGACACACACACACACACACACACACACACACACACACACACATGTATCCCTTCATTACCTGCAAACCAAAACACAGGCAATCAGTGCTGCAAGCTTCTCTGGACCACAGCTCTTAAGAGCCTAATTTGCTGTGAAATACTGAATCTTTCTATAGCAGGTGAACAAAAGCTGAAGGATGAGAGATCTAACCCCTCTCACCCCCCTCTTGCGTCCCTCTCTCCCTTTTTGCCTAAACACATCTCAAAGGCTAATCAGATTTGGAAAAAAAAATGAAAAGGTTTCCAAAAGACAAGCCCCATAATCCTGAACCCCACCTGCCCCCCCCCTCCCCTTATCTTTGCAACAAAAAAAAAAGCGGCAGGAGTTGTGTTGCACTCCTTCCAACCTCCAATGACCTCACCACGGCTGGCTTTGTGAGGTTACCACAGGCAACGTTGGCCTTACTCTTGAGTAGCAGTTGGCTGCGTGGAGAGGCAACCCTTATTTTGATGGGAACATGCACCACAGACCCCCTTCAGAATCCCTATAAATACCACCCCACAGGGCTGGGGCAATCACTCAGGGTCCCTAGCAGTACAGTTCTGAACTCTGAGATGTCTGAGAATTTATTATTATTCAGAAACCAAATGGTTCAATAAAGTAGTTGAGCTTTCAGTGTTTATAGGGCCTAATGATTCAGCACCCAGTGATACTTAGTTTCTGTACATTCCCTCTTACTTCATTAATACAGGTATGTTCCAGCAGGTGAACTGACAGTGGGTTCCTACAGTAATCACATTAAACGTGGACAGTATGCTCGGAGTCCACAGTATCATTGCAACAACATCGCAGTGACAACAGCATCAGTGAAACAGCCACCTACAGTTAATGCTTCTTACAACATGTAAATGTTGCAGGAGTTTTTAGTTCATCAGTGCTTTTTCCGTAATGCAGAGAGTGTGTGCATATGTTTGTCAGGTTGGGAACATTAAGCAAACCACTGGGCAGAAAATGTATCGATTTAAGAGAAATGCTCTGATTGGGGTATTTAAACACTTGACATCTGGCAACTACAAAATGAAAGCTTGTGGAGGCTTGCTACCGATGCAATATAACGCAAATGCCAAATTAAAATGAAACTGAAGATAAACAACCAGAAATATTGCAGATGATTATACTTTAGAAATCGTGATTAAAATTAACATGATTTATTGTGCAGCCCTTATTCTTTTCTTTCCTCTGAAACACACACACACACAAATCATGCAAGTTTAAAATGACATTAAGGTGAGTAAATCATAATTTTCCATCTCTGAAAGGTAAACAATGTCATTTTTCAATACTTTCTCCTACCTCAGTTTAAAATGCGGTCAAAAAAATAAAATAAAATAAACCATCTGTAGGCTGACTAAACCCACTGAAGTGTTTTCAAAACATTGTTCGGTTTGTTTGAGGATCCCGACCAGCAACACTGACTCAACCAATGGCGTGACATTAGGGCGGGGTTAACGGTTGACCCAGCCAATGGAAATCATTTGAAAATGTCTGAAAACACTCAGCACTTTCACTATTCCAGTTGGTGATAATAGTGACAGAAAAATTACACACTTCAGCTTTAAGACAGAGTCTGCCTGAAAAAGGCACAGGAAGAAATTAAAAGGAAGAAAGACTGAGGTTAGTTGTTCTTGGAAATCTCTGTAAGCTTTTGTTGCAATCCAGTCATTTGGCGAAAGAGGATCAATCACGAGAAGTATTAATCAACAGGGGTGCCTGCACTTTGTGAATAAGAAATGAAACAAAAAATCTGTGTCAGCAGTTTCATCTTTGAAACCTGAGGTGAATTTTTCTGGCTTTCCACTATCTTTTCGAGAACATGTCATAACTTACCTCATCTGTTCTCAAGATTAATGACCAATGCATTGAAAGAGCATTAAAATACTGTATGTGCGTGTCTGTGATGATCATGGTGATAGAATAAGATTTATCTACGCATCTGACATGGCCCCAAATGGAAATTTGGAAAAATCTGCTTTTGCAATATCTCTGCATAATAATAAAACAATTAAAAACATAAAAATATAGTATACTGCAACCAATATAGCCTTAAAGATATATTTCAACCCGTAAAATGTCATTATTTACTCATCCTCATGTTGTTCCAAACCCATGCTTTTAATAATCTCTTGAAATGTCCTTGTTCCTCACCAAAGCTATTGTATTTCTTCAAAAGACTTAAGTAACAGCATACGGGTTTGAAACAAAATGAGGGTGAGTAAATGATGACAGAATTTTCATGTTTGTTTCAACTATCCCTACCATCTTGACCCAAACTCAGTCTTCCGAATCATTAATTTAACAACCACTGTCTGTTCTCGATCCAAATGGAATGAGACTTCCAGCCGAGTTGGGAGAGAGAACCCATCCTGACTTCAACCATCCCAGTTGTCAATACTCGCAAATAAAGTCTTTTTTGGCCTATTGACTGCAGATTGCCGATGCGGGGTGCGTTGTGTGATTGCAGCTTGCTAATGCGGGGAAAGAGGCACTGTGTAACTGCAGATTGCCGATGTGGGGAACACTGCATTCTGTGACCGTGCCTCCACTGAGACAAACAAAGCAGGTGAGTGAGAGGCGGAAAAGGATGTTGCGGAGGGGAATTCGGCATCCCACTTCATCAGAGAGTTCTTATCCTCGTTAAAGGATTATTGATTGGAGAAGCTCATTAAAGCCTCTTTTCTGACACATCTCTGAGAATCGGCAGCAGTAACACGGCTTAATAATTTGTTACTCGCTGGCCTTTCTCTTCGGTGCTGCTCCAGTGAGATTTATCAAGCCAGAGATCAGTCAAAAGGCAGGCAGGATCGCTCAACGGTGTTCACACCGATCGCAAAATGGCACATTTGTTTTCATGCGAAAACTAGTTTTTGTCAAGCAGCAGATTAAAGGATTTGTCCAAATATGAACAATTCATGTTACAATGTTTAAAACCCTGTTTGACTCATTCATGAGGCGTCCAGAAGAGATGTAGCAATATGTGTTTTGTAAATGAATCACTCTTTTGATTCAGATCTTTACAATGAATCTGAACCTGTGACTGACTTTGGCTATGTTCTCACTGCAGGCAAATGTGGCCCAAATCTGATTTTTTTGCTCACGTGACTCAGATCTGTTTTTGTCATGACAGTGTGAAAAGCACAAACCGCATGGAATCTGATCTTTTAAATTCTGGTTTGTGCCACTTCCATATGTGGTACTAAATCAGATCCATGTCAGATGTTTTGGAGTGCAACCACAGTGTGAATGGTCATGTAGGATTTCATGCGGCTTTTACATGACTCTAGATCGACATTCTTCATAATTCCGCGCTGACGGGAGACACTTCAAAGATTTTACCTAACCAAAGTTATCAAGACAGTAGCGAAACGTAATCAGTGGAAGTATGATGCGTCAGAACTCATGTGTATTACAGTGACAATTCTACAAGCAAAACACGAGGACTCGATCATAAAAGTTTCAAAACTTTCTTTTGTCACATCCTTGTCTTTATTTTTTTCATATTGCCTGTGCATAATTTCGCTGGTTTCTGCAGCAGATCACACTATAAATAAACGCATAATTGCGTACTTTATATCCACATTTTCCCCGTGGAATTGTTCCCCTGTTGTTGCGGGGTGTTTTTTTACTTTGGGGGTTGACGTGACCCCCAAATGTGATGTTTGTCTCCCTGAACATGATTGGACTAGTTTTGGACTAGTTTTGAGAAAGGACTGGGCGGATTTTGTTGTGAAATTTTGTTGTGTTCGTATCGTTCTTTTGTGCATGCGGGTCAGTTCAGAACCATGATCTGTTCACACTGGAAATCTGATATTGGCCACATTTAAAACAACAATGTAAACAGCAACAAAAAAAATCGGATCTGCGAAAAAATGGGTATTGAGCACTAAGGCTTGCAGTGTGAATGTAGCCTTTGATCTTTACAAAAAGCTTCTGTAGGACTCATGAAGACTTAGAACAAAGCATACACAGGCCACTTTTATGATACCTAAAAGCTACAGTAGTAATTTTCCCAGGGTTTTAATATATATATATAATATATATATATATATATATATATATATATATATATATATATGTAAAGTTACTAAACCTACTTTAGTAAAAATCATATTTTCATTATTTTACCTTGATGTACTTAAATAACTAAAACTGAAATAAAAATGAATAAAATCTGTACACAGACATTTTTTCAAAAATGGCAAAAACATGCAACTAAATTACTAAAACTTTAACTAAATAAAAAAAATGAAAACAGAAAATATAAAAATAAAATCTTATTCTGAATACCAATAAAACTATAACAGCCTTAACAATACTAAAATAATGCTAATTCAGCTTGTTCTTCACAATTTGTGACCAGTATAATTCTTCAAAATTTGGCTTTCCACGGGAGTAAGAAATTCATGGATAGTTGGAATGACTTGAGGCTGTGTAAAAAAAGAAGTTCTCTTACATTCTTTTGCCTCGTCAGATTTTATTGAAAAGAAATTCTGCATTATTTTCACTGGACAAGGACTTTCAACATGTTGTCCTGATGCATAGATTGAAAGAGCTTCAAGAGGAAACACAAAAAACATTTTTGACAACCTAAGAAACTTGTACATAAAAGTTGTCTGAATTCAATTTTAACCTGTGAGTTTATTAATGGAACAACAAGCAAGCAGCTTTTTAAAAAACATAATGGAGTTTGAAAGTGCGGTTATAACAAGGCCACTGACAGCTAGTCATCTATATCTGCAAGCGGCCATAAACTACGCTCAGGCTTCGCTTGAGACTGAAGGGGCCCCTTTTATTGGAGCACTTTAGCAGGCCTGGAAAATCTGCCCAGGGTTAAAGAACACCATTTTTCTTGCCATTTTCTTCCTGAGGGGAAAAAAAATCAGCAGCCAAAGTTAATCTAAAGAGACACCCACAGGAACAGCACAGAATCCAAGAACAACCCTTCAGTTTTGTCTCTAGAGCAACTGCAGCCAGCACTGAGGAGAAACAGCCGTGTGAAGAGATGACTATGACGACCCTTGAAAAGGTCTTGAGGCGACGGAGAGTCTGTAACTTTAGAGTGCATGTGCCCATGCTTTGGTCTAACACTGCTATGGGTTTACATTTATTGTGGGAGTATAATGTTACAGTAAAGCAGAAGAGCACGACTGTAATTTGAAATTCCTTTAAATGCTGATAAATAAAAATATGCAATTGAATCCTGAATTTTGGATTTATATCAATTAATTATAAATAGCTACCAAAAAGGCTTTCAGTATGTCATATCAAGTTATTTAGAATTTATATCATACCTAAAAAAAACTGTCATAAGAACCACTTTTTTCTCAGTAGCTGTACAATTACTATTCCATACAAATGTGTACAGTATATAGCATTGAATTTATTTATTTATTTTTTTTTTTTTAAATAAATTCTTCAAAATCTTCAATTTTATACATTTTTGCTTTTGTAGTCTACTCTAACCACATTGCTCCTTTGCATATTATATATAAGAGCAAATAAATTTAACCCCTAACATAACCCCTTTGCTTCATCTCTATTTTATTTCTTTGTCCGTTTACCTTATTTATTTTGCAGATAGCCATGTAATAGCAGGATTACTTACAGTCGGCCCGAAAAGATAAAAAGAAAAGGAATCAACATGGAAAACGCAAGTGGAATCTGAATCAACGTGGGAAAAAAACTGTCGGAATGCAGTCATAAAAATGGAAAACATGGACAGAATAAATTGATAAAAATGGAAAACACAGACAGAATGGAGTCATAAAATGGAAAATATGGACAGAATGAATTGCTAAAAATGAAAAACACGGACAGAATGCAGTCATAAAAATGGAATCAACATGGGAAAAAAACAGGTGGACTCCATTTATAAAAATGGTATTGACATTGGAAAACAAGGTCGGAATCCAGCAATAAAAATGGAATCGATGTGGAAAATGTGGAAAATCCAAAAAAAAAAAAAAAAAAAAACATATGCAGTCAATGAAGAAAACACAGGTCATAAAAATGTAATCATTATGGAAAAAATCTGTCGGAATCCAGTCATAAAAATGGTCATTATGACCGAATAACCCCCTTCAAGCATGACAAGTCCTGATTCAGCCTGTTGGGATTTATTCGTAATGACCATCTGATTGTACATTATGCCTGAGGCCTGTTGAAGTTTCTATGGCGACTATATGTTTCTGTTAACATCTAAACATGGATCAGCTGTGACAGAAGCTCAAGGGCCTGAATCTGACAAACTCGTCTACTTGCGCACTTTTGTATGACATGTAAATACGCTCGGCAGGTAGCGCATAAGAACGTGGGCCAAAACGCTGTCCCTATTGAGCTGAAGGATACAATTTTTTGAGGCGTGTGGCCATGTTTCTCTTGTCCAGATTAAATCCTCAGGCTCCAGAACTGAGAGCCACACGGAAACAGTCCAGTGCTGGCTAATCCGCCGTGGGCTGTCAGCCTCTCACATCCACCCGTGAGTTGACGGAGACGGTTTGAGCTCGGTAACAGACATGAGTTCATTAATCACCCACCGATTCTCCCACCGTCACATCTGACAGACCGTGCAAGTGTGTTTGCCAGAGAGACTGACGTCCAACTCATGCAACTTAACACAGCAGGTTGGGGAAAGAAAAGCAATAATGAAAGAGAAGAGGGGGGGCTGGGGTGGGGGGTCTCACTTTGGCGACGCAGATCCGTGCTCTTGAATTCATCAGAACCTGAACATGTGCTTGGTTATTAATAAGGAGCTCATCAAGGACACTGGAAGGGAGCCCACCGCTTCGTAATTGAGACTCTGAATTCAGGATCTTTCTGAAGCTCCGCCCACACCTACCTACGTTTCACTGTTGGGATTTTTGGGAACCGTGAAACGGGTCTTATCCAGAACCAGTTTTCTGCATAAGACCAGAAGTGTGTGAAATTCATAACTTTTGGTTCTGCAAGCAGTTCTGGTGTGAAGTGGGTGAAGCACTGAGAGCGGATCCTTTTATAGAAGGGCATTTTGTGGAAAACACAGATGAAATCCATTCATAAAAAAGGAATCGACATGGGAAAAAACAGGCAGAATCCAACCATAAAAGTTGAATCGAGGTGGAAAATGGGTGAAATCCAATTAACAGAAAAAAGAAAAGAAAAAAAAAAGAAATGGAATGGAATCAACATGGAAAACGCAGGTAGAATCTGATTCAACATGGGAAAAAAACTGTCGGAATGCAGTCATAAAACAGAATTAATTGATAAAAATGGAAAACATGGACAGAATGCAGTCTAAAATGGAAAATATGGACAGAATGAATTGATAAAAATGAAAAACACGGACAGAATGCAGTCACAAAAATGGAATCAACATGGGAAAAAACTCCATTTATAAAAATGGTATTGACGTTGGAAAACAAGGACAGAATCCAGCAATAAAAATGGAATCGATGTGGAAAATGTGGAAAATCCAACAAAAAAATGCAGTCAATGAGAAAAACACAGGTAGAATCCATTCATAAAAAATTAATCATTATGGAAAAAATCTGTCGGAATCCAGTCATAAAAATGGAACAGATATGGAAAACACAGAAAGCATCCAGTGATAAAAATGGAAAACACGGACAGAATGAATTCATAAAAATGGAAAACAGGTATGTGTCATGACACGATAAAGAGAAGGGAATCGACGTGGTGAAAACAAAAACAAAAAAACACGGACAGAATGAATTCATAAAAATGGAAAACAGGTATGAGAAAGGGAATCAGAATCATTAGGCAGAAGTGGAACCAGAAAACTTCTTAAGATTCCCAACCATAGATGTGGTGTCACAATCAATACATCCAATGTGAGGTCACACAGTCCTGTAAATCATATATGTTGTGTTGGAATCAAAACATTTAATTTGTGGTCACACAGTCCTGAAAGGAAAAAAGGAGGGAAGGGAGAAAGAAAAAAACGGGGAAAAAAGCGAAAAGCAAAAAACTGCCCTTTGCCTTGGTCACACAGTCCTGTAAGCGATGCCCTTTCTTTTCCATTTTCCCCTCCAGCAGAGAAAAAGGTGCTAATGTCATTAGTGAATTCACTTTAGGGGATAGATCAGCGCACAACATCATATTTCAGCTTTTCTATAGGATTAGCACTATGCAGCGCTCTTCCCTGTGTAGTCAGATGTGGCAAACACCTTTGACAGGGAACTGAGTCATGGGCTTTTTGAAGGGTGGATAAAACTGCCAGGAGCATGAATCATTGTGTGCTAACAAATATCGGAAAAGACATTTATCAGGTCTGAGATGCCTCGCCCTGTCCTGTATGTCCCATCGAGTAAAGAAAAACTACCAATGAGCTTTAATGACTCAGTAAATGGCAGTCAGATTAAAAAGAGATTAAATTGAGACAATTAAATTGTCATTGTCTAGGACAATGAAAAAAGAAAACAAAAATCAAGCTCTTACTTTTAATGTTGGTGTCATATATATTTCATAACCTCGGTGTCACATTACATGGCTAATTACATTCTGAACTTGTCTTGCTTTGTCATAAAAAGGTCAAATTATCCAATATCTTAAGAAACTCTCTGACCTTGACACACAGTCATTAGGGTCTGTGAGGGGCCTCTTTTGTTCCCTATGTTTCAGCATGTTGGTTGGACCATATGACTCTGATTTGGCAGACGAAAGTTGTTCAAATATTAATAAGCTGTGAATAATTAATAAGCTATCTCACATGTGTCACCACTAGATCTCAACAACATCTCGAACAGTGCTCACAGTTCCAAAGACATCTGCAATCAGTAATCAGAGATGTCAAAACAAACTCAAACCTCTCATCCAATTCTTCTAAGAATGAATTATAAGCACTATGCTAGTTAAAGGGATAGATCACCACCCCCCCCCACCACCACCCCCCCAAAAAAAAAAAAAAAATCTGTCATTATTTACTCACCCTCAAGTTGTTCCAGACCTGTATGAGTTTCTGGTCATCGCTGTTCAGTTGCTGGTCCCCACTAACTTTCATAGTATAGAAAAGCATACTATGGAAGTCAATATGGACCAGCAACTGTTTGGTTACCAGCATTCTTCAAAATATCTTCTATTGTGTTCAACAACAACCACAAAAAAAAAAAGAAACTCATACAGATTTAGAACAACTTGAGGGTGAGTAAATAATGACAGAATTTTAATTTCTGGTCTCTCTCTTGTGTCCAGGAATATTGGGCTACTTTAATTTGCTGACTTTAGTATTTTCTGTGCAATGCAATACTCAATACTTCCTTCAGATATGATCATATTGACAATGATGACAGACTGATGTTGTTTTGTTTGATCGACTAAAACAAACTTGCCACACTATGGAAAGTAGGAAAAAAAAATGACAAATTGGACTTGACCACTGCTGTCTTGTTAGCGACAGCCTGAACTGTCAATCATTTTTCTACTGACTGTTACAATGTCAATGCTGAAACTTACACAGAAGGTAAGAAAAAAAATCCTGTTATAGGATAATCGTGTAGAAATACATGGAAAGCTCTCGTTTGGGACACGTGAACACATTCTGACAAGTTTGCTTGTAAGAAGCACATTTACAAATGAACAGGAACAGGCGATTCAGAAATAAGCAATAATTATGTGCCTCTCACATCCACAGCGGCTTGTGCTGCTCTCTGGGCTCACGGGGACGAGTCATTAGTGTCATCCGCGGTGAAAGAACGCAAAACATCGAGAGCTCCGTCCACACAAATTAATCCAGACGTAAAAATGAATTACAGCTCCATACACACACAAACAGAAAAAAACAGCCTTCTGAAGAGCATGTGAGAAAACAAACAGCACTCTGTGAAAATACAAATGACTATATAACACTGCTAATCAAGCGGTCATCAAAACCATTACTTAAACACGGTGTTTAATGAAGGAGAAAGAGTAGAAAGGTTGATTATAATGGTGATGATGCTAATTAAAGCATGTTCCCAGAAAAGAAAAATGCACTGAATTCATCATGTTTGAACAGTAGCTGAATTATTTGTGGTGTATTCAGTTTGTAATGCATTTGTCTGACTAGCCATATTACAAAAAAATAAAAACTTTGATATTAACTCACCATTTGGGATCTGTCATGTCAGAGACTGCATATGGTGATTATAAGAATGAAAGAGGTCATAACGCTCTAGTATCGAAGTATAGTTAAAAGAACTAATCACATTGTGTAATGTCCTTACTAAGATCAATACTGCTTGGAATGGAAGTGCCATATTAAACTATTAGTTTACATGCAAGTGCATAAAAAAAAAAAAAAAAAAAAAAAAAAACTAATGATGAACAATTTTAGTCTGATGGTTTATGGTTTAAAATTTTAGAAATAATTTTAGCTGGAGACAATGTGCAAAATTTAAATGATATGATATGATATGATATGATATGGTGTTTATATTTATCATTTAACATTGTTCTTGCACTGAAAAGTAATTACTTTGCAGCGATTTTCAGAAATACGGTAGCATATAAACTGTACAGATAATTACAAATAAATGACAAGCATTCAATTCAATTAAACATGATTTTTAAAGTAGAAAGTATGAAAAAGAATAAAACTTCATTTAATTAATAACTTTCAGAAAATACTTTTGTTTTAAATTTACGCTAACACTTAGTGCATTGTTAAAATCTTGCACGATTTTTTGCAACAAAAAAAAAAAAAAAAACGGCATCATTTCATAGACCACCACCACTGTGCTAATAATACTAAAGAGTAAAACAGTAAGTAGGAAATCAGTAATTCAGATCTTTTTATTCAGTTTCCTGCATGCCTGCCTGTGTGAATGAACAGATAAGTCTTGTAAAGGCAAAGGAAAGGGATACAAATTTAAGGAAAATGTAAAAAATTTGAGAATAGGCAGCGCACAGACGTCCACCCAATTTCAGCTAGATCCACTCACTCGGATATTTCTGGCCTCGCCAGTGGCGTGTATGTCCAGTTAGCTGGTGGGCAGGGAAAAGCATGACTGACCGCTTATATCCACAATTACCGAGACAGACTGCGCTTGGACGAGTGTGCCAAGGCATAAACGCCTCTGAACTTCCCAACCAAAGCACCAGAAAGCAAATTCACACCATCCACGAGTCCACTCCCACTCACGACCTCAGCCAGGGAGAGAGCAAGAGAAACCAAACCGAATTTATCAAATAGGAGTGCGTTCGTTCTTTTTCACAGCGGCCTTCCAGTCACAGCTGTGAGTCATTGTGCGCAACGCTGCAAAAGAGAAATGGCTTTTTTTCTTTGAGCATTTTCTTGGCTCTAACAGCTAGACTCTGTAATTGCAGTAAGTTAGGCTCATTTCTCTGTAACAACACTCAGTCACTGTGTTTAGAGCAGGACATGGCCAGCGCTGGGTACATTTAAATGACTGTAATTAATAATTCTCCAGAGAGTGAGCGAATTCACTTCTAATCACTAAGTTTCTCTGCCAGCCGCTGCCCAGCATCCCACCAAAAATGAGCTTTACCAAAGCGTCAGCTTCAATCTCACTCTCCATTTTGTAACTCAAGTCCAACTCTATAGTGACACACTGCCTAAAATGGCATTTTTAGAGAGGCCCATACTGACTATCGGCAAACTCTTTATTTAAGAAAGTCAGCTCCCTCGTTGCGTATTGATCACCCACATAGCACCTGCTGGTAGATGCCATAACTACATCATAATGTGGCAAAAAACAGTTCTCTATTGATGGGAGTAGAAATGTATTTATTTATTGTCAAGCATCATGAAGTATTATGTTGTAGATATTTTTTTATAGTAATTATTTTGAAGGGCTCTTAAAAGCATCAAATGAATAATTTTTTTTCCATATCTGCTATCTTTGACGTCACCTCTCAGGTTAGTCGTGAGTAAAGGAATTGGAAGTATACATGAGGGGGAAAAAAAAGAGTTTTTTGGGGGGGGAAAGAAAGACAAGAGAAGACACATATTGTCTTAGCAACCTTGTAGCATCAAAAAAGTAAACAAATAATTTGTGCAATTTTATGTAATGTTATGAAAACTTATGTAAATAAATCTGCATTAATGGAAATTAATTAAAATTGTTAAAGAAAGATATATATTTTCATTTACTCTTAATATTAATATATAGCAATATAACTAAATAAATATTTTTATTTAAGGTCTGTTAGATTATTTATTTATTTATTTTAATTTATTTATTTTGTTAAGATGTTTTAATATCTACCTTAATATATTAATATCTGTCTCTATCTATCTCTGTTACTCTTTCTCTCCAAGTAAACACATAAATATTAAATTTAAAACAAAATAATAAAATTTATAAAATGTAACTAATAAACAGATACATATATATTTGAGGTGCACAATAAATGTCGGCCGATAATTAATGCGCATCTCGTCAGTAAAGCCGGTTCTCTAATAAGCGGTAAATTATCGGCGGATATTTATCGTGCACCCCTAATATATATTTTAAATGTATAGCTAATATATTAACACATCTTAAATAATTAAAATTTTTATATTTTTTTATTTAAAGTATGTTAAAGTTATATATATCAGTCTCTAATGCTCTTTCTCTCTAAGTAAACATAAAAATATTTAATCAAATTGAAAAAATAAATAATTAAATGTAATTATTAGATATATTTATTTTCTAATAAGAAATAATTTAACTATTTTTAAAAACCTATTTAAGGTATGATAAATTATTGAATGTATATAAAAAAGTATTTTAATATCTATCTATCATCTATCTATCTATCTATCTATCTAGCACATGTTAAAGTCAGCAGAGTGCTGTAGTACTGCTATTCTTTGATACTGCATCTCTGCAGAAAAAAAGAGCGTTAAAAAATTCATAAATGATTCAGCATTTTTTTTCTGAAGCATAACCCTGCTGTGTGAGTGTATCCATACCACAGTTCGGAGAATTTAGGGCTCTTCAGCCTATCTATGAATATGTATAAACCTAAATCTAGACAGACAGACAAAACAATTTTGGATCCCTAAACTAACTGCACAAAAACAGGAAACGTCTCTAAAATGGAGAAGAATTCCTCATCCATGAATATCAATAATAATCACTGTGTGGACACATATACTATGAATATTAATAAAGATAAAAGAAGAGAGAACCACTAAAAATGCACTAATCAAATCCAGATCCGCACCGTAAACTAGTCAACCTCGTCTTTCCATTTTGTTTCAGAGCAAGGAAGCCCTAGTGAGGCGTAAAATTAAACCAAAGTCAAAACCTTCCTCCCCATGATCTCTTACTCTTGCTAGCAGAGGCCTGGCAATTGCTAAAATGATATAGTTATTTTGGCGAAGGAACCAGTCCCTTAGCTATAAATGTACACACAAAGGGAGAGGGAGCAAAAGAGTTACCCAGTCCTCTGAAGGTGTATGCTAAACAGGAAGCTCACTAAGGCCCCAGCATTCGTTAGCTTTGCCTTTGTGGCCCATCTTTCCCCACACCCCAAACACACACAAGCACTCACACACATCAGTAATACTCCAGCACCATATGCAGAAAGAAAGCTGGCGAAGGAAGCATGAATAATTTATAGAGGCCTGTCTTTAAGAATTAAAGCATGCGAGCTGAAAGCCCCAAATTGTACCACCATAAACAGAGACGAGACACAGGGCGAGGGGTAAAGCCGGCCCACAAGGAGAGCTGGTTTTGGGGGGAGGGGGCGGAGCGTCTCTCTCCGGAGGGTCTCGAGCACCAGGGCTGTCTGGAGTGTGACAGCACACAGACTGAACAGGACCTCCGAAACTAGGATGACTTCCTTTTTTTAGTGTGTCCTCATCCAAACCCACTGTCCTTCGCTCTCTCGTTCCGTATCTGGCAGCTTCAGGAGAGCGCATTTGTGTGGCTTCTCTGCGGGCCGTGTTCATCCTATCTTTTCTACTTCATTTGGGAGCTACGAAAAGTCCATAAAAACAACAAAACAACTGACCTAAATCACAGCAGTATCCCGCACGCTCAGCTCCCCAGATTATATCAGAGCATCCCTCTTTAAAAAAATGTATGCATGGGGGATAGAGGCAAAAAAAAAAAAAAAAAAAAAAAGAAAATTCACCGAACTTTAAAGTCGAACTTCGAAAGGAAATTTTGCCAGTCAAAATTTAAGGCAAGACACACCAGGTGAATAGAGCACAAAATTATTTCCCAAGCTGATTTTTTTGTATTACAAGTTTTCTGTGATGTTATATTTAAATATGCAAATTAGGTATTGTCTAATTAGACATGCGCTCATTTGCATACATTTCCAGAACAAAAATCTGAACACATGATTATACCAGGTTGAAGATTCTTGTTTCATTTCAGAGTTATATATATTGACATAAGAGTTGTTTTTTTTTTTTTTTGTTGTTTTTTTAACAGAGGGGATTTTTTATCAAATCTGAAAATACAGCCAGAAAAATAAATCAATAAATACAACGGGGAGGAATAAAATGTTTATAAAATCAGGTGAATTATATATGAGCAAATCCCTCTGTAAATACCTTCAGAATGTGGATAAGAATAAAACTTTGGCGTAAGTGCTGCTGAAGTAGAAATTTCGTTCAACTACAGTTTGAAACAACACATTATGAAATTCCAAATAGCCCAAAATCTCAAAACTGGTCAATGTTTTTGCCTAAAATGTCTTACCTTAAGGTTCTATTACACAATCTAAAGTTGAGCCAGTGATTCGATCCACAAGAGATGAAAAAATCTCTACCACAAATCATCATGATGGATGTGTCCAAAACCAGGAAAATGTCAAAGCTGGTGTCCGAATTGAACATGGTTTCTCATGATTTTGAAAACTTTTTATATAATATTCAAGAAGTTTCAATTTAAACTGTCTATTTTGTCTCTAGAGTATATAATATTGATTGTATTATGAACAATTCATCTCATGCATCCATTTCACCTTTTGCCTAATAATTCTCAATCAAAATATAAAGTCTTGGTGAAATGAAAGACTTTTCTCTGGTGATGTGAACTCACAAGCCACTTTCTCAGAAGCTTGCATTCAGATCTGCCTCCATCCAATCAACAACCAATGGATAAAACCAAGCTTGTCCCACTCAAAAACCACTACTTCAGTTTTATTATGACCTTAATGAAAGAAAAATGTGAGTGTACACGTCAGTCATTATTTAAAAAGTTTTCAAATTAGTAACAAAGCAGTTGATGACCCCCATTCACTTCCACAGAAAAAAATACTGTTTGTTTCCACACATTCTTCAAAATATCTTCCATTGTGTTCAACAGAAGAAAGAAACTCTGAACAACATGGGAGTGAACATTTTTGGATGAAACTTCCCTATAAGGCTGCCATCAGTTTCGAACTAATCCATCGTCTTCCTTGGAGGAAACAAAGCAGAGCATTCTGGGTATACACAAAGCGTATTGGGAAACTGGTATATTTATATTTTTGAGTAGGTTATTATTATTATTAAGCTTTGTTGTTTTTTCTCCTGATAACCCCGAAAAGAACTTAAATTACACTTTCAGTTTTGAGCGTACAGATAAGAGCAATACATCAATCGAATCTGTAAAGGGTCTACTTTTTTTTTGTATACAGACATAATAACAACAAAACTTTGTGAACTTATAAAATAAAGATAACAAACAAGGAGTGCTGTCTGCAGCCTTTGTCTGCGCTGATCTTCAGTTACAAATGCGTCATTAAAATGAACTGTAACTCCGTGAATACTCAACGGAGAGACAGAGAGAGAGATATCTATAGAAAGCCTGACATGTCTACTTTTAAAACTAAACAAGTGCTGCTGAAAACAAATATTCTGTGATAAAGTAATCCATATGAAAACAACGCGATGTCCGTTTTTCACGTCTCCCTTCATTATCTTCTAATGCGACCACGCCTCCGCGCCGAGCGCGCCTTTGAGATTCAAATGTTTCACTGAAGCGCGCGGCTTTTGAATACGCCCACACAACAGAAGACAACGCAGCGAGATTGTTCTTCAAGTTTTTTTTATTTTACTGTTTGCTTCGCGATGAGAGGAGTAAGACATAATTCACCCCAAAAAGATGTGATGTGGTTGAGGATTTGAGATTTGGATTTCCTCAGAAAAAAGAATGAAGCACTTTATTCAGCAGAGATCATAAACATGAGTAAGTCTCTTATTTATTTATATACTTGTACTAGTTTTCACATAACCTGTAAACATTTTACTAGTTGGACTTTTTCCAAAGACTTTTTCCAAACTATAATTCCTGACTAAATGTATAATCAATTGAAATATTATGAAGTTTTCAATAACAATATACACTACTATACCATTCAAAAGCTTGATGTAAATAATATAAATGTAACAATAAATGTAACTGTAACAAATGTAACAATCATTGCTGTTCTTTCAATTTATCCCCCCTAAAAAACCTTAAAAAAATATTCTCAGCTCTTTTCAACATTAATAATAATAATAATAATAATGATGATGATAATAATAACAATAATTGTTTTTTTGTAGAAAATAAGATTGTTTAAAAAGGATTTCTGAAGGATTGTGTGACTGGAGTAATGATGCAAAAAATTCAGTTTGAAAGTCAGCTTTGATGTTTCCTAATAAACTGTTTAACTGCACTCACAAGTGAATATTAAATTATGTTGTTGGATAATTAGATATATTCTAAATAAACTACAAACATAAAATTATATACATTTATTTTGTCCTCACATTCTTTCTTGTAACTCATCCCTCTCAGTGACACAGTTGACTGAATGGCTCATTATGCAGCTCATTATGTGGGCCTTTGTCTTCTCAGGTGTGAATTCATGATAGTTGACGCCTACTCGCATATGACTTTTACCAACAAAAAGTGTTTTAGAAAATTTAAATCAATATATTGTTTTCTGTAAGTGAGTAAACAAGATGATTTTCACATCATTTTGAAAAAAAAAATTCTAGGCTACAAGCTTCAGTTCTCTCAAAATTCCTGGGAAACCAATTTTCTATATGTGTTTTATTGCCTTATTCAAGTGATTTAACATTTTTAGTTTTTTCACTAACCACGCATAACATTTTTTTTCTCAAAAAAACACAATCATGTACATACATGCTGCTCACATATTATTATAGCCCAGTTTGTGCTGATTACAGTGAGATTAGACTTTAGCCATTTAGATATTTATAAGAAACTGAAAAAAGCACAAATGTCAGGGCATGACAAAACTTCTCCAAGCCCCAAAAATACCCTTAGACTCCAGAGGGTTAATAAAAGCAGAGGCCAACCAGCGCCGCTGCCTGTGAAGTCTTTACATGTGTCTGTGTGTTTGTGTGAGCACACATGATATATGTGGCGTCCCCAAATGTGTGTGATCAAGCAGCTGGGGTACAGACAGAGAGAGAACAAAAAGTACAGCTCTGTGTGTGCGTGTTTCCAGCCGCGTATTGTGTTAGTGTGAGTGTATAATGTGCGTCGGCCTCGGAGCAGAACCACTCGTCAGTAATGTGTGTGTACGGGAGAGAGAAAGGTGAACACTCAGATAGGGGGCCTGATTATGTATGCATTGAATAAAAACTATTTCTCTGGCCAGCAGGCCTTCCAACTCCGCCCAAATACTACGGAGGAGACAAGAGGAGCCATTTGAAATGGCCCTCAGGATACGCATCATCCTGCGCCGTGAATGACAGAGGAGGCCACTCCGACCGCTTCCCCGATCGCTATCCCTAAAAAAACACTTTTCTGCACAGTAAGACATTCCGGCCTGCCCTCGGGGGCGAATGGAGACACACAGGTTTGACAGCGCTTCGGCAGAGGGCAGGACATCTCAGCTGTACATTAATGTTTCTTAGAAAGAGACATTTCTTGTAGCAGACAGTGTGAAAGATAAAAACAAGGGGAGAGATGAAGAGAAATTGATTAAAATATCTCCGCTTTTGACAGCGATCAAACTGACACAAATCCACAAGAGCAAATTCATTCCAGTTCATCAACTCCGATATGCCACTTCCTCGAGTTCAGCTCTAGAAATGCTAAACACGATGGTCTAATGCGTTACGATCCTATCAGGTCTACTGACGGCTTTGTCGGTCGTGAAGAGGCCGCATGTTTGGACACACTGGCTTTTTAAAGCTGTAGCTGGATAGTGGTTATATAAAATGTATGTCGCCTTACGTTTTTCTTTAAGACCTGACATAACTTTTTTTAACTTTTTTTCAACTTTTTTTCCATACAAAAGTGGAAACACTTTTTCGAAGTCATCATTGGATTGGTTGAATTCTACAGGATTTCTGCGAGACGTGTGTGTTGTGTTCTTTAACGTTCTGCCTGGAAACAAAGATAGCGTGATGCCAAACCCCCCTCACGAAACAAGAAAGCTGCCGTGTTTACAACTGTGATGACGAGCGCTTATCGGGATCAACTAAATGCTGGATTCACAAAAGTATGTGAAATATTTAAAGTTCGCAGCATATAATCTTTAAAATACGTCCAAGAGTTTTACACACCGATCTGATATTGTGGCGACATTTCCACGCCCCGAAACATGACGCTGAAACGAAATGAACTGTGACTGGTTGTTTGACATGTCAGTCAACGGCTTCATGGGCGGGCCTTGGCCAATGAAAGCTGCCATGGATTCCACTGACGGCAGAAGGTCTGGCTACACAAGACTTACATAACATCATCACCACATTAGCAACTACAATGCTGACTAGCTAATGTTAAAAACTGACAAATTCCGTGCCAAATTAGTACATGGGTTACTGTCAGTCAGCTGGTTCCATTTACCAATTTTTACTTGGTAAACTGCAAACTGCAATGAATGAGCAATTAATAAGGACAATAATAAAAGTCAAAATTGGTTAAAACACATATGAAATCTACAATTATTCGAAAAATTCCAGAAAAATCACAAATTAAATGATAGGATTAGATGGCCAAAGTCACAAACACACACACACACACACAAAGAAAAATGAAATTATACAATAATTTTAAAAATACAATAATAAACACATAAATGTATTCTTCAATCATCAAATAAATTAGTTTTATTTATTAGAAGTCAGAATTCTGTTAATGAAACACTTGTAGTACTGTAGTTTGTTGTCAAGCTACTTGTCACTTTAAAACACCAGGGGAAATTGTTATTTATTAATTTATTTATTTAAATAAACAAACCTATCTATCTACGCTACTGTTCAAAAGATTATGGTCAGTGAGATTTTTTTATGTGTGTTTTATGGGGTTTTTTATTTATTCTTTTATGTGTTAATTATTCTCACCAAGGCTGTATATATTTGGCCAAGAATACAGTAAAAAACTGTAATTTTGTGAAATACTGTATAGGTTATTATATATATTTTTTTTGTTTTAATATACTGCAAAATGTAATTGATTCCATTTTTCAATTTTCAGCATCATTACTCCAGTCTTCAGTCTCACATGATCCTTCAGCTACAGTAACATTTCTTATTATTATTAAAGTTGAAAATGGTTCAGTGCTGTTTAATATTTTTGTGGAATTCATGGTTATTTTGTTCAGAATTCTTTGATGAATAAGAATAGAGACATTTATTTGAAACAGTAATATTTTTTTGTAACATTATAAAGGCTTTTGATCAATTTAATGCATCCTTGCTGAATATAAATATTAATTTCCTTTAGAGAAAAAAAAAACTGACCCCAAACAAACAGTTTTGTATGTTCACCTGACGGTGCTTTTTTGGACACACTTCAATTCAAGCACTGAGACTATGATATAAAGAAACTATAATCAGGGTTAAATCTCTCTTTCTCCCTGAGTTTTCACACTGCGCAGATAACTTATTTTGACTTTACTTTGTGGTTTGGGCTAAGAAAGGTTACAGAACATGCTGTAGATGTTCAAATTCCTTCTCCAAGAAAGTAAGCACATCCTCTAGTCTGAGTGGACTGAGGATGAGCGCTTTAAAGGGAACTACAGTATATGGAGAAGGGAGTGTAATCCCGTAATCCTGACCTGTGTAGATACATTAACATTTGCCCCAGGAAGACGTCTGAATGCTAAACCCCTATGAGAGAAGACTCTATATCCTTTTATACCATATCTATCTCATCTCAGACTCAGGAAGGACACAGTGACTTCTGCAAGGAAAACAAGGGAAGATGTTCTTGTCCTGCAGTGTGCTGCTAGCTGATTACCAACTTACTGGTGTGACATTTAGGCTAGTCTGAAACAGAAAATCAACCTGAAAAGATTAACTACAGTTACCATGACCACCCCAGCATGAAGGACCAGCATTAATGGTTACCAGCATGGTGTTCCACTAAGCTTTTTGACTTTTTTAAAATTTTAACCAGCTAGACTCCACTGGTCATCCAGCTTTCACAAAAACAAACAAACAAACAAAAAAATACCCAGCATGCACCTGTCTAGACCAGAAAGTACATCAACTTTACTTCATCAACATATTTTTTTGTATACACTCATATTGCACACTCATATTTCCCATTGACCCATGAATGCTGGTCTTGGTCTAAGCAGGAACAATAAAAGCCTGAGTGAAGAAAGTTCATCCAAGCAGACGAAAATTACAGTTAAATGCAGAAAGACATCATCTTTAACAGCATCGAGCTCAAGTGATCCTCAATTTCCTGAAGAATGAGCTCAAATGATGTGTCGAATAGCTTGAGCATTTATGTAAGACACATTTATGTCTAATAAATTTATGATGGATGAACATTTCAACTGAGATGAAAACAAAGCTCATGCGGCATCACTCAATTTGCATCCGCGGGCATTGCCGCGTAACCGGAGACTTCCGTGAGTGAGCACTTCAGGCCAAATTGAAGGTGTTTTATGCGCAATTCAATTTGGTTGAGCGACGCAACTTCGCAGATGGACGCAAATCGCTGATTTATAGCCGTGCTCTAAGAGGTGAGGTTTAGCTTTGAGCGCATAAAAAACAGAGAGAGGAAATGGGAGAGGGCAAAAGAAATGCTTCAGCTGTCTACAGCAAACCTGCTCCCCGTTCCACCCCGATCCCGTCTTCAAGGCAGCCATGGGGAAATCGCCATGGCAACTCCCACCTGGGAGCACTTGTTAACATGAAAGTTGGAAAGGAGAGGAGAAGGAGAGGCTGCTGTTTAAATGGAACGGCTGCAGGCTCTGTGTGTCTCAACAGGTTGAAGGGAAGAGACAGACGCCAAACAGGAAAGGACTGGAGTGTCCATCCACCACCCAAGTGCTCATGCGGCTCCCACTCTCAAAGGAAATCGGCCCCGAGGACGAGGCGCGCAGGAAGCCTGCGGGATTGGGAATGCTTTTGCATCCATCATTGCAAAACAAGAGCTGTCCAAGTCAAAGCCTGAATACAAATGGCCCAGATCTCTGTTGAAAATCATCTAAGGCACATCATTTAAAAAAAGCCTGATGGTTCGGGACGAAACCGAATGGTTTAAGTGATGACGAAGATGAGAGAGATTTTCAATTTCGGTCGGTAATGTGGAGGTCATTATTTTTCTTTGATGATACCATAATAGAGTTGGCCAGGATATATATTCAGAGCGTTCTGGAATAGAACCACATTAGCACTAAGACACCTTTCCATCTCTCAAATCTTACTCATTTGTCCAAACCACAGTCCGGGAGGGGCCACGGACCCCACGTCCCAGAGGGCGATTCATCCATCTCATCACTCGATATCAATTTCAGGGAATGAAAGTTAAGTAACGGGACTAGGAGCGAAGCTCTCTGATGTGGACCCCTGATTGGTATTTCCAAGACAAAGCTTTCCAGAGGAGCCCGAGGAGCTGACGGAGAGCCGGGCGTGAGGGGTTATCTGAAAGGAGGCTCACGTCTTTCAACTACGGCAATTTATGCTGGAAAAGACAGACAGGAGAGACAGTTAACATTGACGTTTGGTTATTCTATATGCTTTATTTTTTAATGCTATCAATCTGGTGCCACGAGTGAAGGAAAGGCGTAGGTATCGGCACTGAGGCCCTCTCGGATTCCGTCCGAACTGCAGGCTCCGGGACTGGAAGAATGGGTTTTATGTACCGAGAACTTCACAAAGTCAATTTGATTCGCTCTTCCTGCTTTTAAACCAGTGGTGACTTTGAAGTGCTGCTGACAGAATAACATGTCTGGGGCTGTTTTAAATTTTCAACACAGCTCCTCTTTGAGCCAGAACCGCCGGGCCTGCTGCCCCTGATTCAGATTCTCCTCCAGCTTTGAGTGTTAATTCTGTGAGCGTGGCACAGGAGGACGTGGACAGGCCCGGGGTGGACGGGCCGTGAGGCTGGATGACAGGTTACTGTTATTCTAAAAGCACAGGCTGTTTCTTACACTACTACACATCAAAGGTGATGTAACAGGTTCGAAATTTATGACAGGCATTGGCGTTAAAAAAAAAGAAAATGAGAAAATGAATAGGTCAATGACAACTAGGAGTATCCATGACAAAGAAAAGGAAACCTCTTTATAATCATGTTGGTTTCTTAAAAAACTGTTATATTTTTATTTTGTAACCAAGTAAAAGTAATTCTTGATGTCCCTCACACTTTGAAAAAAAGGTTTAAAATATTATTTTGGGTAATAGAAAATCCAGAATTATTACTATTATTATTATTATTATTATTATTATTATTATTATTATTATATATCTGAGATATAAAAAGATAATAAAAAAGAAATTAATTAATATTTATCTATAATATATGAAATTATAGATAAATTCATATTTATTTATTTAGAATTATAAATTATGAAATTATATATATATATATATATATATATATATATATATATATATATATATATATATATATACACACACACACACACACACACACACACACACACACTGCATGTGTGTGTATGTGTGTGTGTGGTAAAAATAATATGGTAAAAAAAAAACGCAAAACCAGCAGTTATGAAAAATAAAGATATTGTGAATACTCAATTTTCAAACACTTTATAAACAGACATTAATACAAATAATAATAATATTATCATTAATAATATTATATTCTAAAATTATGAATTTGAGATGTACATTTTAAAATTTTACAGCCTTAACAAAGATATTTTAAGAGATCATTAAAAAAAAATATATTTTATCCATAATATATATGAAATTATAGATAAAGTAATATTTATTTTGTAAATGATATAAATTATGAAATAAAAGTATAAATTATCTATACAAAGAAAAACAAAGAAATTGCGAATACTCCATTTTGCAACTTTCAAACACTTTATAAACAGACATTAATAGGAAAGAAACAATATTACAGGCATGAAAATGAATGAAGAATCAAAAAAGGGCCATTTGTATTTTTGTGAAAAAAAAAATGTATGCAATGTATTTACAACGAATGCTCATGTGAACAATAATCATTCATCAAAACAAATCTTCCTCTTCAGCATCGCACTGCACCGCAGCAGAAAGTGTTTAAATAATGCATCCTCTTAAATAATGAACAGATTTCAGCCGGTCTAGTAGTAAAGATACATGCACTACCCTCTAATGAGCTTTCTTCTACATTAAACGCAGGGTTTCCAAACATCTGAACCTGTGTGGTGCCAAATCACTGCTCGGAAAGTTTACAATATACATGCACTCCTAAACACCAATGTAAACTTTAATTATGGAACCAGCAGTGCAGTAACACATATTAAAATGCTTGATAGTTTTCCAAGGGTATATGGCGTTCTGCCTCCTGCTAACAATGACAGAAATGGCAGACATACGATGCAAGTATATATAGTAAGAGAGTAATTACTATGTTTCGATGGGTGCCAATTTGTATATAACAGACATAGAGGACAGTCGTGACTGCTTGTGACTTCACAAAACGGCTTAGCTCATGAATATTAATTAATTTATTTGTATCATTCTGAATTCGTTTAAGCATGTATTAATCAACAGATCAGATCTGTACTAGAGTGTTTGCTAATTTTCAAGCCAAAACTAAAATGTAAACATTGAGTTGCGTTGCTAATATATTTGCTAACTTTCATTGAGTGCTGGGGACAAAATCTGGCCACGAACAATTTATTCCACAAACAAACAAAAGCTAGGCCGCTAAAGGAGCTAATACAAATTAAATTCTGCAATAAAGAAGCGTTAGCACTCACTGCCGTTAATAAAATATGAAGAGGGAAATTCACCTCTACTAATATACAGTTACTGCATGAGATATATCTACATAGCTTGTGTAAATTGAACATGGAAATTAATTTCCAGCTAAATGAGGAGTTAGCCCAGCTAGCAGTTTGAAATGTGTTCCACATTTCTGTGAAACTGAATTTATCAAACAGCCCAATGTATAATCGTTCCAACACAAAACAGCAAAAGTAAAAGTGTCCATTCTAATAGTCTCAGCCTTTGCGGTTTATTGAAGTGTCTTGTGGCAATTAAATCCTGAGCTCAAACAGCCGAGCCATGCAATGTGTGGGAGCCCCTTTAATTAACGGCAGGGAAAATTAGTCTCAAATGTGCTGCATGTTCAATTGCTTCTGCTCGCTTAGTTCAATGAGCAATGGACCGAGATCAGGTGGGTTTATTTGCTCTCAGGGCCGAGGCTCTGTAGAAAATACACGCAAACACTTGAGTCAGCTTTTCCAACAGTAAAATATGTTAGCCAAAGGGGTGCTTACTTTGGAAGCCATTTTTGTTTAAAAAAACCACAGAGGGACAACTTTAACTAACAAGGCCAAATCCTGCGTATCTGTGTGGGAAATAAAACATTCAGGGAGTTTTCACAATTACTTTATTAAGTAATACATTTATGTGGTATATGCATGGGCTATGTTTACACATTTATCACTGTCCATTCACAAAGTTCCCATGTGAAACTGATCCAGAATTGAAAAACAATGTAAAGAAGGGTAGTCTGTTAATCTGAATTGATTAAAACTTAAATTAAAACTTGAATTGAATTGAAGTGAATTGAATCTAAAGTAAATGCACGTCATTTTCAATATGCCTTTCGTCATTTTACATGCAGATCGCCCCAAACACTCAGTATGACTTCTCATGGCATTTGATAAACTGATGAAAATAATATGACTGAAGTGTGCCAACAAGAAAATACTACACAATGCAAAAAAAAAAAAAAAAGGATAGTTTTTCTGTAATTCTGGGGGTGCTAATTCTGATTGTACTATTTAATTTCAAGTAGCTTATATGTATTAAAAATGTTTTGATTAAAAATGTAGGTTAGGTCCATTTTAGAACCTCTATTAATTCATTACTTTTTTATTTTTTTTTTGCAAGGATTAGAACATTCTAGAGGTTTCTATAACATTCTGCAATATTCTGTAATATTCTAGTGTTTTCTGGAACATTCCAGAACATTGTGGGACTAGTCATAAAAGACAAAAATCATCCAACGTACACTTCTTAATTTTGGACGACTCACTTTTGGTAGATGTTTATGTTAAACTGTTGTTAACAGTATTATGCATGTACCATACCTTTAATAAGCTATAGTTTTAGTTTTCATGAGCAACATTAATGATACACAAAATTAATGTGATTTTGTATTCAGCATGTCAAACTGTTACATGCCGTTTCTTTGTATTTTTTTTTTTTGTGAAAATTACAAAACATTTCTGAGTAGTTCCATCAAAGCAAATCCTACAGCTTTTTTTTCTTTTCTTTTTTTTTTGAAGCTCTAATCTGATCTGCTGTTTTTACGAAAGTTTGAGGTCCAGGTTAGTGCACTTTGCAGCAAACTATCTAGATGAACAGAACTGTAAATACCTTATTTTAATGATTTTTTTTTTCAGACAGGTCTATTATTATAAGCTATTTCACAGAAACCTGCCTCCGTTATATAAAACTGCAGATTGTCACTGTAAATGACAGTCTCTTCTTGACTAAATGAGCAGTTCTTGGGCAGGATGAGCTGCGTTGTGGACCAGATTTAATGCCATTAGTTAAACATCTGGCTGGACATGACTAAATAGGGTAGAACACCTCTCTAAAGTCTCAGTTATAAACCCTCCATACAGGATTTTTTTTTCCTGGACATGACTAAAGATCCAAGCACAAATTCTACATCCAGTTTCACAGAAGGGTATCCAACATCATCTGCACTTTCGTGATTGATTCCAAGTTCAAAACCGCAATTTCCCCAGCATGAAGCACACTTCTTGGGGAGAATGGTCTATGAGTCCGCTTCCAAACTTTCATGAGTTTTTAACATTAACATTAAATCAGAGAGCAAACTGAACCTCTGCCCCAAACCGCAAAAAGAGCATAATAACCTTCGAGCCGAGCAAATATCTCGCTCTCTCCACTCCATCTCCTCCTCCTCCTGGTCGGATCATCCCTCAGTCCATCCTGCCTTCTCCTCCCACAATGCTGACAGGCAGGCCCATTGGATTTATTTATTTATTTGTGTCCCCTCCTCACCAAACCTCCTCCGAAAACCTTTCCACTGCCTTTCATTTCCACTCCAAACGCTCAAGCCAGTGAACCATTTCCATAATCTCCATTAAACACTTCAAATGGGCCCTTTAAGAGTGCTCTCATTTGCATAATCCCATTAACTCTCCTGTTATTGCTCTGCCTTTACCATCGTCCTCTGCCCCGCTCGTACGGCCGCCCCAAAAAAATGGAGAAAAGAAAGGAAGAACTAGGTGGGTTTAAGCCAAGGTAAAAAGAAATCAAAGGAGATGGACTCTTGCGGAGGAAATCGTTTCGTAAACAGAGGATTGTGGTAGTATTAAGCAGTGATTATGCATTTTCTGTGTACTGATAGGCCAGTCAAGATGGGCTTTCTAGTTAATGACTTACAACAAACAGCAAAGACTCTTATTCTGTACAGTGTTCAACAAAGCAGAAGGTTGAAATTAAACTTGATGCTAAAACCAATTTTTCATGAGCAAACTAAATGGGAATCAATCAGTTTACTGGCTATTAAGGCACACAAATTTTGTGCGTTAAAAAATTGGGAATTTTTAACATATTAAAATGTCATATTAGATTAATGCGCTTGTTAAAGTGGTCATATGATGCGATTTAAATTTTTCCTTTCTCTTTGGAGTGTTACAAGCTCTTGGTGCATAATGAATATCTGTAAAGTTGCAAAGACTAAAGTCTTAAATCCAAAGAGATATTCTTTATAAAAGTTAAGAGTCAACCACACCCCCCTAAAACAGCTCATTCTAACATGCCCCCACATGTCTACGTCACGATGTGGGAAGATTTGAATAACGCCGCCCAAATGTTCACGCAAAGAAAGAAGGTGTGACTTTTATTCTCTCTGATGCCGCTGCTGCCATGTTATGGAGACGCTGTGTGTTTCGTTGTGAAAGCGAAACTTTTTTTGTTTAGCCTTCCAAAAGAGGACACAACTAGAAATCAGTGGTTAAGTTGTATTTCAACACTGTTCCAGAACAGCCCAACCCAAATATTCAGATGTGTGCTGCGCATTTTATGGAGGATGAGGACTGTTTCCTGAACCAGTATCCTGTAATGCATCTGTGGCACAACGGCTGTTTCTATAAAGTTGGGCAGTTCAAACTTCGCAAGGACAGTCTGGCGCTTCTGTCTCACAGCCTGTAAGTAAATTTTTTATATTAAATAATTTGCCAATGATGATTCAAACGCAAGTTTTGAGCAGTAGAGTAGGCTTGTTGTTTCTCAGATCACAAATGCAGACATGGTTTTATGTTTACGCAGTGCGATACGCAATGCAACGGGTAAAAAGAGAGTATAAGTCATTATAATCAGTAATTATGTCTGGATTGGTTTGATGTGTGTGGTTGTTTTTGTTTTTTTTGTCTCGTCTAGTGATGTCTGGATCACAAACGAATCTTTCTTTTTAACCGGATCTTCTTAGTGATCAGGTCGATCCAATTCACCAAATCGAACTGAATTGTTTGAAATGGTTCGCATCTCCAGTACACACAAATCCATAAATTACTTAAGTTATTCGGTTTATAAATGTGCCTTACACTCCCTCTGACGGGAAATAAACCAATATCCAGAGTTATTCAGTTACTCCTAACAGTATATTGACTGAACTGCTAAAAGAGAACCGATGATGGGATGTGCACGAGCAGAGCAGCCAGACTGAGTCTCGTGCTGCTGGTCTGGGAGACGCCATAGTATGTTAAGGGGTGTAACATTTCCGTCACACGCTTGAGGCATTCGGCCAATCACAACACACTGGATAGCTGGCCAATCAGAGCACACCTTGCTTTTCAGAACAATGAGCTTTGTAAAAAACAACGTGTTTCAGACAGGCGGGGCATAGAGGAGAAACAATAATGTACATTATATGGAAAATTATGTGTTTTTGGAACCTTAAACCGCATAAAAACATTGCATTACACCAAATACACAAAATAATGTTATTTTTAGCAGCATCATATGACCCCTTTAAATCACATTTAAACCACAAGTGCTTTGAAAGACCTTAAAAAATGTTAAGCATTTGTAGTAACTAACAAGCTATTAAAAAAAATTATAATCTTACCATTTTAGAACTTGATTCACTAAAACTTCAATATCAGAAAACTGACTGAAATATCAGACAGCAAGAGTGTCTTTAAATAACTCTCGAAAAACACACACGTTACACATTCTTACACATGCACACACATTCAGTCCCACACACAGCTGCTTCTCTGCCAGGATATGGGCTATCAGAGATGGGTACCACAGTAAAGTAAGAGGCCAAAAGTGGTATATGGGAGTTTTGACCTAGTGCAGGAGAAAGGGGCAGAATTTTTTTTGGTTTGCTTTTATTTTTAACCCCCATTTGGCCTCAATAAGCAATCTGTTCTTTTTTTGTAATGAAGACTCCCTCCAAGTGCTACTGTGAGCAACAAAGAAACCCCCAAAAGAGAGGAAACTTGGTCCTGGGCTGATGTCTACCTGTGTAATGCATGTCGACGAATTCAGTGCTAGCCTTGGGTTACAGTGGTGGGAATTCACAGACCAAAGTCCTGAATGATTTCTGGCCAAGGGTAAGCACAGAGTGACGGAAAGCTCTGAGCTGTAATATCATGTTTCAGATTCCCAACACCCTCCTCTACTGAAAAGAGCTTGAAGGATGCGGGCCCCGTTTAAATGATACATTGTACATACACGTATTTACTGTAAGCAACACTTATCAATCACTGGCATGTGGTTCCGTATCTTACAGTGTAATGGTTTTAATGTACCAGGAGGCCGGAGGCTGTGTCGAACCGGCTCTTTTTGATCAGGGAAGCATGTCTTTAAAAGTGCCATTACATAAATGCACAGCAAAATTCATTCCATTTCTTTCTTCTTGGATCCAAATAGCTCGAACCCGTGTGTAACTAGGTCTCATTTCCTGCGGGTAGGGAAAGATATGAACAACAGTTATTCTTTGGATTTAAATGATTTATGAAAAAGCTACATGCAGCGATCTGAAGTCATCCATAATGAACAGTCTTCGTGTACTAAAAATGCTTCCATTTCATGAGTACATGCTATATTACTCGACAGAAATTAAACAATGTATATCAAATCACAGGCCGGCAAAAGACAATAAAGAGAGCGTTGTTTGTTTTTCATTAGAGAGGAGTCTTTTTCTGGAGTGCGGTAATATTATAACATGGAGTTTGCAGAAGGGTCACTGTGTTCCCAGATATGAGCTTTTGTCTAAGGCTACATTTACACGACAACGATGTAGTCAAAAACTGAAAAGTTTTTCCCTTTTGTTTTTAAAAAGTTTCAAGTATACACGACAACATTTTTCAAAACAATTCGCATTTACACATATTCGTGAAAACAGCCCAAAACGCTGTATTACATATGCCAGGCCAGTAGATGGCGCTGTCACCTTGTTAGTAAACAGTAACTGTAAGGAAGTGACAATCATATGTTGTTTATGATGCGTCTCCGCTGTTGGTTGTAATATTGGTGAAGTAAATCCACACTTAGCAAACTCTTGAGCAGCAACAACAGTACCATGTACTCCGCAACTGTTGTGTATGTTTGTTTGCTCTTGCCTTTAAAAACGACACGTACTGCGCATGTCTACATACCTAACATGTACTATGCATGTGCATGATGTCATCGTTTTCAAAGATTTCCGTATTGGGTGTTTACATGTAAACGATAACTGTGGCGTTTTCAAAAACTTGCACTTTGAAACCCGTTTTCAAAATATGCATTTTCAGCCCCCAAACACCATTGTCGTGTAAACGAACAAGCAAAACGCATAAAAAGTTTCCCGTTTTTGGCTGAAAACGTTGTCGTGTAAACGGCCCCTTAGTAACCAATAATCAAAGCATTCGTTTTGTGTGTTCAGGTCCAAACTGCAGTCAAAAGTTCACAACATACAAAAAGTGTCCCTTGCACAGATGGCTCAAGGGGATTTTTGTCCACCAATCCGAACAAAAATCTGTATAATTTCTGATAACTGCTGATTTTAGATGATGAAGTCTAAAATTCCTGCAAAATTCCTGCAAAAACTTCTAGTCTGCTTTTAGTGGAGAAAAACTATGCAAAACGTTAAACAAAGCTAAGGATACTGAATTTTCACCTGCCACCAGTGTTGGGAAGGTTACTTTGGAAATGTAATAGATTACAGGTTACAAGTTACCCTATTTAAAATGTAATAAGAAGAGTAACTATTTCAATGACCTTAATAAAGTCATGTAATTGATTACATCCGATTACTTTTCTAAATTTCTTATGTTTTTAACTGCTAAACATTTTCAAACATTTAAACCAGGCAGGGTTAACCTTACAGTAGTACTCAACACTTGAATTAAGATTCTTATCATTTAATTTTAAAGCACAGCCACCACAAAATCAGACATTAGCGCCTCTTTTTACTGAAGCTTAATACAGATTTAAAATCATTAACAAGGACAATGACAGGAAACACTGGCATCTAACAAAGAAAAAGCGAATCTTAAAGGGGTCATATGATGTTGCTAAAAAGAACATTATTTTGTGTATTTGGTATAATGAAATGTGTTCATAAGAACAGTCAATGAAATTTATGAAAGAAATCAATTAAATCTCTATGTGGGTGGGTGGGTGAAAAAAACAGATGTAACCCCCTTCGTAATCGTTTACATTTTCATAAGTAACTGTAATTTAATTACACATTTTCTCATTAACTGTTATAATTACATTTATTTTGTAATTAAATTACTTAATTCTGTTACATGTAACTAGTTACTTCCCAATACTGCTGGCCACATAATCAAGCCAAAAATATTTAATAAATAAACATCCAAGGGACGGGACACAAATAGACAGGCATTCAATTTGTTCTGCGAAGCTTTTGTTCCAAATTCGTTCTGGAGGCACAACAAGGCCATCAGTCACCCTGCTCTCCAGGTCTCTGCATCAGTCATTAAAAACTCTGCCAACCACAAAGTAAAAAACTCAAGAGTGTTTTCTAACTCTCACGAGTGTCTCGAGTTTTCTGTCAGATATCAGACAAGCAAAAGCCGGTGTTTAACAGTTGTGCCATAACTCAGTGTGGCGATGTGATTGTGACCAGAATGATACCCTGAGGCCATTCCACAGTGAAAGTGTCGCCCACTGTCCAGGGCTCTTGAGCGGAGGAGAGAGTGGGTGTTGGGTAAAGGGCCCCCTGAGAGGCAGGGATTAAGGGCAGCATTAATAAGCCTGGTGCTCTGTGCCACCGCGACCCAAGCTGGTACTGCAGAGGCCAGCATTCTGCATAGTGCAAACACCGGCAAAGGCAGGAATGAGTTTCAGAGTGGCTAAAGAGGCAATATATCGTAATACAAAACTAGTCACTTGTAAAAGAGCAATAATCCCTCTGCTATGTTCCCCTGAGTGCCTCCGGATTTAATAAAGTTTGTCTAATGGATAAAATATGTCTCTTTTCGTTTCCAACACAGTAAACATATTGAAAAACAGCCTGTAGTACAGCAATACCTCTGTCCTGAACCGATCAGTAAATAGGTATTAGCCTTTTTCAGGTGCCGTGATGTCTTAAAGCACAGTTGCCTTTTTCAAGGCAAACAGACTCTATTCAAGTATCATTTAAATAACAATTGAAAGTCTAGTCTTCTATATCGGTCAGCTTAGATGCAGTCCGGTTTGAGACACTGGCTTTTGAAGTTATCCGAGTAGTACTAAATGCATTTTATTGATGCCACCCCCTTCTCCAGCACACAAAGCCCATCTCTAGTCCATAGTCTGTTGAAGCTGATCAGTCATGCAGACTGGTTCAAATAACACGGCTTGATTTCCTCCGAAAAGGCCTCGAACAAAGCGCTTTTAGCCCCACATCATCTCCCCGGTCCTAAGAGTTTAATTATAGCTCCGATGGGCGTAGTGCAGGAGACGCAGGGGCCCTCGTACCGGCCAGCCCCACGGACGCACCTTCTATGGGAACTCCGGTTAATTGCGGCGGCCAAACTCTGACGGAGGAAGGAGCAAAGGAGGAGGCTGCTGTTCCTAGACCTTAGAAATCCCTTTTGTAAAAGCTAATGTGGCAGAAAAGACCCTTGCAGCGGAGTCTCTCTCTGCCGATTTAATCCCTGTGTGTGGAGTGAGCTCCTCAATAAAGGGCTCAGTGGCCCGGTGCTTCCGAGGATTTCCTAATTGCCCATTCTGCAGACAGATTAAAACGGCCTTGGCCAGCACCTACTAGCACTTAGAAAGGGAGACTCGAAGGGATCAAACCAGGATGAGCCTGACACTCTTCCGAAGGCATCAAACGCATTCACTCTCTGGGCGCAAACCCTCGGGTCTTGAGGCTGAAGTTTCGGATCTCCAGATGTCACCGAGAGGTTACCAAAAGATCAACTCTCTCACCTTTCCAGTCCTCTGGATGTTTAGATCACTCAGCGCACCGTGAGTCACCGCTCGACTCTTGGTCTCCCTCCAAGCAGGCAGTTCAGTGCCCTGAAATTTCCCCCCACATCCAGGCGAGGCCCCAAATGCTCTTTCTTTTTAGACCATCAAATGCAGGCCCACCGAGATCACATCTTGAAAAGTCCTTAGCATTAGGCGTGGTTATGAACCATGTTAATGACCCATGAAATTCCCTCTTTCCTCGACCCAAGCAGAAGCAGCAGTGTAAGGCAGTGGCTTTTCAAAAGCACTAAGTACTCTGCTGCGTAGTGAGCAAATGGTTACTTTGACCACTGGCTTCAGGTTTTGAAAAAAAAAAAGAGTCCTGTGACTGTTACATGAGGTAAAAAGACATTTTCGCAGAGCGCTTGGTAATGGAGTGTATTATACTATGTGTGTTTTTGTTTTCATGCTAGCTGTCGTGAATTTATCTGGATAGCATACGGGAATGGCAAATGTCATATTCTTATTCGTCCGAATGGGAGGCTCTCTAATGGAGAGGAACCAGTTAATCCTGCTGACCGTGATGCGTTGACATGCAGAGCCACTGAAGACCAACAGCCAGACATGTGGAACAGATGAAGGACAAAGAGATGAGCTAATGATGCAGTAAGGAAGCAGAAAACAGAGCAGGAGAAATGCCATCAACGCACACTGCTCTTCCAAAATCTAGTTAGCATTTTAAGGCGTCCCAAGCTGCCTCTTTTTTGACGGGCTCTCAGACAGAATTGCATGTACTGTATTCTTCACCAGAATGCATTGCCATGAGCTCAGTGAAATTAATCTATGATTTCTTCTTTAGCTGGATAAATTCTAATATTCAATCATTCAATATCGAAAAGAAACAAAAAAACTTTTAAATAGTACCTGCTCTATTTAAAACATACTGTATACACTGCCATTTAAAAGTTTGGGTTAGTACAAATTAGTTTTTTGGAAAGAAATTAATACTTTTATTCAGCAAGTATGCATTAAATTGGTAGAAATTGACAGTAAAATCTTTCACATTTTTACAAAAGGAGGCACTGAATTGTTCAAAGGTGACAATCAAGTTTTTTATTATTTTATGAATGGAGGCACTGAATTGTTTTATGGTGGTTTTCAAGATAATTTTAAGTAGCACAATTGTTTTCAACAATGATATCAATAAGAAATGTTTCTTGAGCAGCAAATCAGCATATTAGAATGATGTCTGAAGGATCATATGATCAATGAGGATTGGAGTAATGATGCTGAAAATTCAGCTTTGAAACAAAGGAATAATTTACATTGTAAAATAACTCTATTTTAATATATTTTATATTGTTATTTCACAAAATTAAAGGGATAGTTCACCCAAAAATGAAAATCATTAATTACTCACATATCATTCCAAACCCGTAAGACTTTCATTCATTTTAGGAACATAAATTCCACAAGACGTGTGATTATATTACGGGATGCTTGATATTGAACGGGAGAATGCACGTTTTAAACAGCTTTTTGTACAGGTAAGTTAATTGTCGTTCTAATCTAATGCACTGCTCCACTGTAACACACACATAGACCACAGACAGTAGCTTGTACATCACGTGCTGATCGCGCCCACACAGAATCATTCAGTGCGGAAATGTATTATTAACACCATTCTGTGATTTCTCAATAAAATTGCATAGAAACTGAAAAGTTCAAGCATATATTTCTTAATAACTAAATCCCACAGCTTCACTACAAGTAGAGAGAGACGCTGCCAGGTAGAATTAGTTCACACACGCAATCAATTGCTCTCACTAATGCATTCATATGAATGTAATCTTTACTGTGCTACTTTATCTGTATCTGATTTTGAACGAGCAGAAATCTGTGAGAAATATAACAACCCAAAGACAAAAGAACTGATAAAAATGAGCTGTTATAGGAGCTATAGCCATGTGGGGAGCGCTGTGTCATATGCCATAGCTATGCACAAGGTGTTTGTCACCGCTCCAGACTTATTTGTTCATTAATGACATCATCAGCGATTAGTCGACTTCGACTCGACTTTCATCACATAAAAGTTGACTTGAAAAAAATCAGAAGTCGTTCAACCCCTAGTTACTACCAAGATCAAGGTCCAGAAATGTAGCAAGGACGTCGGTACACATTTTGGGCACATTTTCTTTGTGCACAAAAAGTATTCTCGTAGCTTCATAAAATTACAGTTGAAGCCCTGATGTCACATGGACTATTTTACCTATGTCCTTGTTACGTTTTTGGACCTTGATCTTGGAAGTAGCCTTTCTGTCTATGCAGGGTCTGAGAGATCTTGGATTTTATCAAAAATATCTTAATTTGTGTTCCAAAGATGAACAGAGGTCTTACAGGTTTGGAATGACATGAGGGTGAGTAATTAATGACAGAATTTTCATTTTTGGGTGAACTTTCCCTTTAATCTTTTACTGTATTTTTTATCAAATAAATGCAGCCTTACTGAGCATGAGAGATTTCTTTAAAAAAAAAAAAAAAACATTAAAAAAAAAGTTTTATCAACCTCAAACTTTTGAATGGCAGTGTTAGTTTTCAGCCAACATTAGAGATTTTTTTTAATTTATCAGTATCAGTTGATATTGGATATATATCAATCAATACTGGATATTTAATTCTGCATGCTCAATTTAAAATGTATATTACATCTGCCCTCATCTAACACTCATTAATGTTATGTTTTAAAAACAAATAATAATTTGATAAATTAGGTATGTTTCCATCCACTTTATTTGAAAAAAAAAAAAAAAAAATATATATATATATATATATTTGACATAATAGCAGAGAATTTTAATATCCACCATTCACATGATTATTCTATCGTCACGATTTTTAATAATGTTGCATGTGTTTTTTAAACAAGAAGACCATTTAATTCAATGCGCTGTGTATACTTATTCTTTTTAGAGAATCGTTCTTCTTGCATCTCCTATTTATCCATGTGGAAGGACATTCCAAATCAGCCACGCAAGAGGTCACACATTTTTCCTTACGATGGAGTTACTTATGTAGCCCGTATGCAGCAAGGCAGCTCACTAGGTTTAGAAATAGAGCTATCAGTGTTGAGAATATTCTTTCACACACACACACACACACACACACACACAATGAAACAGCACATCTGCGTGACCCAAAAATAAGACATTAGGAACTGACAGGAATATAGACAGATTATGTGTCTCACTGATGTGTTTGGTTAAGTTTTTTTCTTCCACCGGAGGGTTAATGGTGATGGAATAAGAGGTTAATGACACTGAATCTCCTGTGATTGTTGCCATTGTCACTGCACTCCAAACATCTGGAAGAAAAAGGATAGAAATGGATCGTTCATTTGACCTTGTGACTGCCCTCAGCGTTGAGGAGAATTCTCCATCATAATTAACTATCTGGGTCAAACTACAGATGAGGAAAGGTTACGTTCAGAAGTTTCATACATTTCCCTGCAAGTTTAATGAAGAAGTGAATAAACCAACCCCAATGTATTCCTGTATCACTAATTACATGAAATGATACATTTGCAAGGTACAAACAATAAAATAAAATAAAATAATAAATGTAATATAATACATATATAAATCAATACACCAATATTTTGCACTCTATTCAGGCAGTGTGATGTTAAGTGTGAAAGCAGAGTTAATGCTTAAGAGTGGGAAAAAAAAACATAAATGCATGATTTGAAAATGCAATCATTGATTACAGAATTTAAAAATGATTCATCATTACTAATAATGCGACTCAATATTTTATAGAAGCATCTCAGTTTACACAAGCATTTAGATACCGAGGAAAAAACCTGAGAAAAAAAATGACACACTAAAAATAAATTAATTAAATGCTCAATAACAGTATAATATTTAAATTTTCTGGAAATTTTGGAGATTTATTCGAAAATTTAAATGCATTTCATTCATTTTATTAATAAATAATTGCTTTTCCCGTTATTCTTATCGAGCTTGAAATCAATTAAATTTCATATATGTGAATTCATTATTTTAGTAATATCTCCACTGACATAAAATGCAAATCTACAACACATAATCTACCTACTGTCTTTTTTGCATTGGGTTATACATTTAATATTGCTATTGCGGAAACGGGCTGGCACTGTACCAAAATCAAAAATTTAGTATCAACCCAGTACTACTACACAATGACAATTATGCATCCATAAAATCAATATCAACACAGTAATTAAGCATCCAGGCTTGATATTCAAAATGGCTGGAAAATTCACAAAAAGAATTGAGGTACGGCCCATCATAAAACCGGCCGCTTTGATGAACTCCAGCTTGCCCTGTTAAGAGCCCTTTACCTGTCAGACAAATGATTTAGAGATGCGGACTGCAAGATCAGGGATGTTTTAGTACTAAAACGTGACCAGTTCCCACGTGGCATTTGGAAAAATATAATCTAAAAAAAAATTGTTACACAGCGCTTTAGTTAAACTCTTCAAAAAGCATGTAGCCAAAGAGAGAAGCCGGAAAAAAAAATTATCACAAATCTATCAAATGCTACATAATTATTAGCACAGTGATGAAAAAATTGCAACCACATTTCATAATTACATAAGATTTGTGACAATGCTAAAAAAAATTATGCAATATTTATCCAATGCTTTGATTAGTTTTTGGCTTATGCTACATGTTTCATGAACGCGTTTCATTCGAGACTTCAATAAAATTACGCAATAATTAATTTCCAACAATAATCTTTCTTTATCAGCAGACATGCAGTTTCTTTCCTCCCCCTTGAGATGTGGCTGAGGAGCCAAGGAATTCTGTAGGAACCTCAAAGCCCTCTGGAGGAGTTTGGCTTTTCAAGGCAAAATCCTTGGATTAAAAACACATCCCTCTTGGGATTTTCTCTCTGTTTGGCCTTGAACAGACCAAAGTCCTGCGAGCCGTCATCAAGCCTTGTCACACAGAACATGATGCATGTGATAGTCATAACCAGAACATCTTGTGCACAGAAAACGGTGCTGAGAATCCATCTCATTCACTAAGAGGCATCCAAACACACCAATGACGGTAAACATTCACATGATCAAAGTACACACTGGGTTAAATTAAAAACTAGTATAATGTCGTTCAGGTTGTGTTAAAGCCAAAGCATGAAATCATCACCAAACACAATTTATTTCCAGAAAATAACAACTGTTTTCAAACAAGTTACCCATGTTTCTGATTGGTCAAAATAACAGACAGCCCCACCCCTGAGCTCACGCCATTGGTTGAGCTGCTGTTGCTATGGCAGGCTGGTCGAAACTCGCAATCAAACAGAGTTTGTTTTGATAGCGCCTCAGAGACACAGTGTTTCAGGAGAATCAACTCGTGAATGTCTAACTTGTAGCTAGCATATTAAAATGGGATGCTACAAAGTATTTGATCTTCAAAAAGCAAACACTGAACGTTGTGGCCAAATGTTTGTCGACAACAATAATGTGCGCGGTGTTAAATGCACCTTTGTTTTGGACCACAATTGGAGGCTGGAATGGCGCAGTTAAAGGGAGTCTATTGGCCTAATCCTGTTAGCATAGCACCTGAGTTGAAACGGCTAATCCTGTTTAAACTCACAACACAGCCCAGGTAATCTTCCTGTGTCCTGATCAGCAGCTGGCTCGTTCGCAGCGCTAAAGGTGAGACGCCAATCCGTGATCACACCTGCGCCAGGATTAGCCATCTCACGGTGAAATAGCATACTGTATATGGCGTGGAAATGTGCAAGGTAAGTACTTCTCTAGCTTTTGTAGGAGGTTGTCAATGGGTTTTTATGTGACGCTTATTTTCAGCACAAATCTGAACTGAACATACTGACCCACTGAAGCCGAATCCACTATTTAGTTCCAGTGGTGTATAAAAAAATTCTATGACCAAAACGCAACTGTCCTCACACCACCCACGTCCCTGTGTATGAAAGAACACAGCATTTGAAACCTTTGATACAATTGCACTTTAGCAATATAAGTATTAATAATAGTATTTAGTAATATCAATCAGCAAATTTCCAGAAAGAAAGTCTTAAAAAAATAAAAAAATTGTTTCAAGAGTTCCTATATACATTAAAACACAAGGGCCAAAGGTACTACAGCTTCACCGCAGGCTTGCAAGAACTCAATTTTTGCTCTGCCTGTCACAGTAACCTACATTTGGAGGCAGCCGAGGCATTTTTGAGGCCGTTTCGGGCATACGCGATGCCGCCCGCACACAGCTCAATCATCATATCCATCATGGACCATGAACAGCCCTTACCGCACACACACTCTCTCTCTCTCTCTCTCTCTGTTTTTCTGTGTCTCTTTGCCTTTCACAAACAAGCGGAGAAAACTAACTGATCCTCACTGTAACAAACATACAGGTGTAACAAAAATCAGGGATTTTTTTCACTTTGGGAGGGAAAGTTTATTTTATTTTTATAGCATAGCGTATAGTATGTGATGGATGTCGAGTGGGGCATAAAAAGGGGTTGCTTCTGAGGAACATGTCGCATTTTCTAAATTTGGATCTGTAGATGTTGCAAGTCAAATAATATTTTGTGCACCGTGCTTTTTTCAAGCTGTGCAAAAAAAAGAAAAAAATTTCACACATGATCAATTTTACTACAGCTATTTTTACTACAAGGTTCATTTTAACCTAAAAGATTTTAAGGTGTACGCCCATACAAAAAAGAACTTTAAAAACTAAGACCACTATTATAACTTGTAAACATCTGGTTGCCAAATAAGTTTGTGCAGCAACGTTAAATTTTTTTCATAGTTTTGGCGTGAAAGATTGAAAGTCTCCCTCGTAGAACCTTGTCATCAGAGGACTTCTAAAATGCCACTGTTTTTTCAGTCGGAGGCATGATTGGGTTTGTTCTCGGGCGAAAAAGGGGCTCAGAAACCGACCTGCTTGTCCACTCCCGCTCCTGACCCTGACTAAGAAAACAACAGTTTGTCACTAAAAGCACATTTTGAAATGATTCTGCTTCTCCAGTAGCAAGAACTACCGTACCTTCTCTGTTCAAACGCACTATGCAACATTTTGAAAGCATCTAATAATATACAAGCTGCCAGTTTACGTTGTTCTTTGAGCGGCATTTCTGTACAAATGCATGACCATTATAAAAAATACCATCATAAACTGAAATAATATAATCTGCATAGGAATGTCTCAATCCTGAATTGCTCCTATAATGAAATCCATCGATCATAAATTGTCCTAACAAACAGGATTAAACCTGATTTGGATTCAGTAATATCTCCATAAATCTATATGTACTTACTCGACAACACATACAATTATTGAACATCAGTGTGGACAGCCGGCTATATTTGACATTAAACAATATGCAGTGTTAATGTATGTCTAATTATAATATCAGTGTTAACTGTAGGAAAAAAATCTGATATTTTTTCCTTCTATTTCCTGGAATTCATAAGTTTGCTCTGAAAAAAAAAAAATCATTACATAAAAACATAAAACACAACAGACACAAAAACAATAAAAAATAAATAAAAAGCTTTGTTTGGTAAATAAATATCGGATTTTACAACGTATATCTTATTTTATAGCTTAAATATAACTGCAAAGTAGCACAAAATAATGCCAAATTTAGCTTTACTGTAAATAAATGCTGGGCTGGATCTGTCTGAGCAAAGTATAGCTACAGCGCGTCTAAGACAGCAGATGCCGGCTGTGTTTGCATTGCAGCATGCATGAGGTGATACAGACAAGCATTTAAAAACTGTCCCACTAACCCTGGACGTGGGCATGCAGCAGGCATTCAGGGTAAGGGTCGGCCTTTTTCCCTTATGGATTGTTCCCAAACCCAAGTCCCTGCTCTGCCAACACCTCCCGCATAATGGGGATTTTCTCTGGTTCTTCAAGAATGACAGGTTTGACGTATCTGCAGTTCAAGAGAGAAAACTCCCAGATGACTGAGGAGGCAATGTTCCACTTCTCACATGCTCTCCTATTCTTTTCCTTTAGAAATGTCGAGTTATTTGAAGGTCAAGGCCTACTGAGATGTGTGAGCAGCTCCTCCCTCTCGCTTGAAGACAGAACCATGTGTTCAGTGGCTTTACACCCACGTTGGTGAAAAGAGACATTTGCAAAGTGAAAACAGGTGAATCAATAGAACACATCAGCACTAATTCGGCTACAGGGAGATGGCGTCACATGCAAAACAATCTAAATAAAATGTATTTCAAATCAAATAAAAGTCACACAGGTGACTGCAGGATCAGCAATCACATTCTCCTATAAACTTCATTTAATTACTTATGCTAATTTTTTATTTAGTTGAGACACAGCCGGGTTATGCCAAAATCCATGTGGTAATACAATTTACAGCTTATTATATTTATCATTTAGTAAAAGATTTTAGCAATCTTTTTTCCCCGCAGAGAAAAAATAAACAATCAAATAACTATATATATGTGACCCTGGAACATAAGGGTCAGTTTCTCGAAATTGAGATTTATACATCATCTGAAAGCTGAATAAATAAGCTTTCATTTGATGTATTTGTTAGGATAGGACAATATTTGGCCGAGATACAACTATTTGAATATCAAAAAATCTAAATACTGAGAAAATCAACTTTATAGTTGTCCAAATGAAGTTCTTAACTATGCATATTACTAATCAAAAATTATGTTTTGATATATTTACGGTAAGAAATTTACAAAATATCTTCATGGAACATGATTTTTACTTAATATCCTAATGATTTTTTGCATAGAAGAAAAATCTATAATTTTGACCCATACAGTTTTTTTTTTTTTTTTTTTTTTTAGCTATTGCTGAAAATATACCCCAGCGACTTAAGTTTTGTGTTCCAGGGTCACATATTTAAGAATTACATTGCAAGCGGACATATCTTTCACTTGATATATTTAACTGTATATAAAACATAACTATGTAAAATATGTAAAATAACTTTATAAACAATTAAATGGCTCTTTATAAATGTGAATATTTTCATTGGTAGAGATCAGCATTGTTTTTAAGTAAAACACACATGCGCCCCACACAAACTAAAACAATATTTTATATATATCTATTAATTTTGCTTACAACATTTATGTTTATATAGCATATGTATTTCAAAAAAACTTATGTTTCTGTCATTTGGCAATGATTACTGCCGTAATTTTATTTATTAGTACGTAAAAAAAAAAATTAGAATTATTTTTATTAAACATTTAAATTAGAAAATACATTTGAAAAACAAATAAAAAACTATTCTGACGCACAGAATAGTACAAAGGTCTTCTCACCGGCACTGCTCTATCCAGACTGCGTACATCTGACACCTTATGCCCTCAAAAACAGTTCAAAACTTCAAATGATCTCATCTCTCAGAGCGATTAAGAAATACGATCTCATGAGCATGTTGATTTAAAGTGTATTTTGAACTTGGAAATCTATTAGAAACTCAATAGAAAACAGCAGCATACTAAATATATAAAGCTTTCAAATGGTACACTGAATAGTCCACATAATGACACAACATTCAGTTTTGTTGGATTATATTAAGGGCCAATAAAATCTTATAAGTAAAACGAATTGTTTAAAAATTCCAATTTGGCACTTTTTACACAGAGAGTGCATGGTACTGTTAAATATTGCCCATAATTCTCTTTCTGCTACTCTATAATGTTTATAGCACATGACTTTCATTTTCAGTTATAGTACCGATGATTAAAGTCGGGCTTTTTAAGCATTATAAAATATAAACCTCTTGTACAAATGGGCTTTGTAGAAACCATTTCACAAATTAGGATTGAGGCATAAAATGACCCTCCATTTCTTAACAGAGAGCTGAGTGTATTTCCAAATAAAACTCACTCGAGGAGAGAAATGGGGAGTTTGAGGATGGACATAATGAGCCAACTTTATGTGGGTCAACAGAACTAAACTACAGTTCCAGACGAATTAAAATAGAGCATTTGGTTAATGAGCAAATTAAACAATGCGATGTCTGGTGTCTTAAATATAACTTTGAGAAATGTGATTACAAAATAATCAAAAAATAATTCATGCAGTAATCACTAAGTGATTATAACATTTTTTAAAAATTTTAAAAAGTAAAATAAAGCTAATTCGGTCCACATATACGTAAAGAGAAAGTGGTTTGGTGATAAAGAGAGTATCTCACATCACTTAAAAACACACAATCCCATTTGAGGGAGGGCTTCCTGGCACTCTGTGCCTCATAAATACTGTAGACTAGGCCTTGGTCCTGAGAGAGAGGAGCGTCCCGAGCTAACTTGACCGAGAACTCAATGGCACCTGGATGAAAGCAAAGCAGGAAGACTTTACACAAACACCCAATCCTCAGATTTGATATTTAAACCAAAGCCAGTGTGCAACACTGCTTTAAAATCGTCTGTTTTATCTTTCATCAGGGGAAAGATCCACCCGTGGAAAAGCACCTACCTCAAACCAAGTTTGAGCTCCCTGGATGCACGTGACTGCCGATGTGCTACGTGAATGTGGGTCAGGCATTAAAATTTATGAGTAATACAGAAGGCAGGGTGGCGTTGTGATTGGGGCTGTTGCTGGGTATAAAAACAGATGAAAATAAACTGTCACACAAAGAGGTGAGGACGCAGGGGTGATAAGGTGCCCTGTAAGGTCCTGGGAATGAATTCTGGTTTGTGTCCGTGGCAAGAAAGCGTGAAAACTAACCGTCATGACGCCTGTGCCGAAAGCCTTTCGGCTCCTGCTTAGTATAAGAGAGTTAGTACTGATTCGAAACTTTCTGAAAGCAGACAAAAAAACTAAAACATATATAAAAACAAAAGAACGAAAGCTAAATAAATCACGGTTTAAAAAACAACCTGGCGTAAACAAGTAAACTACTCAAACGACTCTAGATAACTTCAAATATTTAGCTTTAAGACACAAACAAACATGCATTAATAAACATCAACCTTGAACTTAGTTTTATGTTGTCTGTTTGTGCACAAAAAGTGTTTGGATAGCATGTAACATCTGTGCAAATGTTCACGTGTAAGCCGTCATTTTGTTGCAGGGTGGGGGGTAGGACAGTGCAGATAATGGCGGAGAGGGTTATGTTACTCCTGCAATACAAATTTAGAGAAGCACAACCGTTTCCCACCATTCAGTGACTGAAGCAGCGGGATGTTTTATTTTAGCCTGCAGTAATGTAACTTTGATTACGGTGAAAACTGAATATGCCGATGAAGCTCATTCTGGGACATTTTATTTAGCGCAACTTTGAACCTAGATTACTGATTACAAAATTTCTTTCATACGGCCGTGACTTTAAACTTTAATGACATGTTAGAGCCTTTTGATGCAATATGGCGTTAGACCATTTGCATTATTCACTGCCGGCGAGGGCTCCGTTCCCTTTTCGGCCCATGTATTTAGGGGGGAAAAAAAAGGTTTCATGAAACATTCTGTCATTGATAATCATTAGCAGATGAATCTGAAGTCCAGCTGTAAACAGAATGGAAGCATTATAACTATAACAACCGCTGACCTATAGTCCTCAGTAACTGAATTTCTCCCTACAGTTCCACAACTGAAGTAGCCCATAATCTCATAGAAACGAAGCACCAGTGACCGAGGCTGCGTGACTGCATGCAACCATCTTAAAAGACGCACTGTTGTTTTAGCAAGTGGACACAGCTGACCGTCATTCCCACTGTAATCTGATTTCCAAACTAACGAATTCACTGCTCCCGGAGCGCTGTCAGTTTAAGTGCTTTCCCTCACTGTAGCAACTGCGTAATAATGGACGAGGGTCATTGGGGAAAAAAAACAATGATTATATTTATACACTTTAATGGATGAGTTAATTTGATTAAACGGCTGAACAAAACGGCGATCTCATGCTAAAGTTGCAATAAGTCACGGGATGGATGGCGAATCGGTGGTTGGAATGGGTTTTCTCTCAGAGTGTTTTTCTACAAAGAGGCAAAATTGTTCCCTCGACCCTCAGGACGGCAGGTCACAGTCCTAGCAGAAGAAACACTCTGTCATGCATTGTGAAATTTGAGGTATTTCTGTCTGGATGAAAGCAGACTGTAAATTGCCACCCTGCAGCTGCCTGAAATGAATTATAAACACACATACGGAAGGAACGCACAAACAAAGAAGTGGAAGCTGACTGAACTCTAAGTGCTGCTTAAAACAGAAAAATCAATTAATGTCAGGCACAATAAAATGGGTACACCTGTATATGACTTGCCATAGAGAGATCAAATAGAGAAATAAAACAGATTAAAAAATAATTCAGCACACTTTTTGATGCAAAACTATTATTTGAGCAAGCAACTTCAGTGTCCGAAAAACCGGCTTTATCATAATGATAATTTGTCGCTAAAATAAAATATCTAACTACATTTAGCACTTAGATTTTTCTACACTAAACTAGATCATTATTACAACGGTAACGAAATTATTTTATAAAAGTTTCAAAATGCTGCCTCGGGTGATAAACCAACAAATTAAGTTGAAATAAAACAAAACAATAAAGAAAAAAAACTATCCCTGGTAAGTTGTCATAGTATGACTGCATTAACCCATACTCCATTTTTTGTCTCCAGCTTGCACCATATTCCAGAGGCAAGTGTGAGGGTTCACAAAATGGCGGACAAATCCGTAAACTGGGGCAGAACATGGTGCGATGCCACCTACAGGAGCTGAAGTTTGACACGAGCAGCCAAGGTCAAGCTTGAAGTCATTAATTTCAGGCATTCTAATCACAATAGAGGTTAATGACCCTAAGAGAATAAAATCCATGTGGATCCATACAGGCATATCTGTGTCTTGCCCTCATACAGGAGTCCTCTGACACCAGCCATCCCTCATAACCTTGAGGACCCAATTACACTGTGACAAAAAGCCAGCAAAATAAAACCATACAAAGAAGACAGTTTCCCTTTAAGAAGCTTGAAGTTTCCCTTCAAGTACAATTGTTTCTTATTATAGTGGATTTAAAAAAAAACATATCATATGGATATCATAACAGGATGTTAAAAGAAAGCCATTTAAAAACCTTTAATTGTCATAAATAATAATAATACATTGCACATTTTTTACTTGCACAGAAAAAAAAAAGAAATCCAATAAAATATTTTCCTTAATTAATTAATTAAAATAAAAAAATAAGTAAATAGAATAATTAAATTAAAATAATGATAACATTAATAAACAAAAAAAAACAAAAAAAAAAACTATAAAACACTTTTGCAATGTTTAGCAAAACATCCATAAAAGAGCATGCCATGTGGTTCTGCTTTTTAATAATGAAATTAAAGTCGCTACAGATAAGAACGTCCACTAAATGGCTTAAACTAATGTAATGCAAGGATTCATGAAAATGATCACTCTTTAGACCTGAATAGCTCCGTTCTGAAACTGTCCGAAAGTGCTGCACGGGCAATCTGCATGATGGCGTACCCTACTAAAAACTCACTTCTCACCTTAACTGCTTCTTCTAAGCTGCCAGCCTCCTCATAAGACCTCACCGTAAAGCCACAAGGGTTAAATCGACACCTCTGGGCTCAACTCGTACCGAGCAGAAATGTATTTCAGTGTATTTATTTATGCTCTGATTGGGGTCATTTAGCACGAGTCTTTTCAGTCTCACACTCCTAATTGAGCCACGTAACAGACTCAAACCATCGAGGCCTGATTCAAACCACACCAGACAGAACCGCTGGCTTTTATGGTGGCATGCTGGAAAACCACAGATCACAATGAAGCCAGCGAACTCTAATTTCAGTTTCGCAAGGGCTGCAAACAACCAAGTCCAATCCACAGAGCTACAATGCACATCTGCTCTGGGTTTCTGAAAATCCAAACTTGGAAGATCTAATACGTATATCTCTTAGATCTACAGGCTGACCGGTAAAATCGATAGCATGGGTTAAAACACTCTACAGCCTAATAATAGAGATGCCTTTTCCCTGAGCTCTCTCTCTCTCACACATACATATACAGAGGGAAGTTTAGCTGAACAAACATTTCACTGCCCTGACATAACACAGCAGACACAAACTTACAGGTGGAAAAATAGAGAAAAAAAATTATCCAGACATGCCATAATCACCATTTAAATTTTTTTGAATGTATTGATGCATGGAATGCAGAAACAGAAACCTTTTTTTCCACTTTATTCTTTTAAATTTGTGAATGAATTTAGCTTTTTTAAAGGGTGGAGGGTCTTATATATTTTAAAAAAATATATGTAATTTTTTTTAAATTAGACCCCTCCACCCTTTAAAAAATACATTCATATTTATTATTGTATATATATGTATTATTGTAAATTATTCTATATAATGCATAAGCCATTTTTTTAAATCAAGCCCATACACATTATAAAGACTAAAACTATGTTCAATCTCTTTCTTACAAAAAAAAAACCTTTATATACTCAGTAACAGAAAATCTGTTTTTTTTTTCCTATGAAGATAAACTAGAAAAATGGTACGCAAGTAAAAATGCATTCCTAACTTCCAATCTATTGTTTTTCTCAAAACCCGTTCCATGCAAACATACAAAATGCAACAATCCCCAGCACAAAGTACAAATCTAAAGCTCTGATGTGAACAAACATCTGTGGACTTCTCAATAATTACTCATACTGGTTAAAACTCTGGCATGTAATGTATTAGTTTGACTGTGTGGTTACACAAAGCTCCGTCCTCTGCCAGAAACGTCCTCTGAGAGCGCTCTGATGAGGGGTGCTGGGGTGTTCGGAAAGGGGCGCTTCATCTTAGACTATTTAAACCATATGGTGATATGAAAAGAAAGGTCTAGAGTACTGGTCCCACCTCAGGAACATCCATGATGAAAGAATGGAAAACAAAATAACAGTGTCTTTAAAAGCTGACAAGATATAAAAGTATGCATTCATTAGCATAATTTTGGTGATTATCAACCCCGCGGACCAACGGCACACAATGTAACGCAGCATAGAGCCTTCGGTAACTCATAACCGTGTCAAACAGTAAGTGTGCAATAAATGAGGCCATAAAGTTACAATGTGCTCATAGAGAGGCTGATTTTGTGAGAAGCCCTATAAGTACTTTCAAATGGAACACACAAGTTGTTAAAACAGTGCCCAGTTGAGGCCTTTTTGTGTGTGTTTTGAAATCTTCATTGTTTCTTGTGTGAAATCACACATGAAAACTCAAAGGGAGGACTATGCATGTTTCGGACTGAGTTAAGTGACTTTACGTAACGTACCAGATCTGATCATATTAAAATAAAATTAAATAAAATGTATGGTGATTTTTCAAATGGATGCATTTGACTAACTTCAAACTCTCATTATGTTTATCTATAATAAAAAATGTACTACAATAAAAATCTGAGCATGGCCTGATAAGCTTTCAAGTGGATTGCAGTATAATAAATAATGTGTGATGGTATTGATATTTCTAAATTTGTGGAGAAAAATCACAAAATACACTGCCATTAATTTAGTTTTTAAAATGTATGAAAAATAACATAAAAAAATATTGGACTTTTTTTATGTGCATGGTACCTAGTAAGAAACTTTTTTTTAGAGGAAACTAATTTGTTCAACGAGATGGTAATGACAGTATTGGGATGTTGAATCTTTGACGTGAATACAGCAAAACTGAATTTTTATGATTCTTGAAAAGTAAAGTGAAAAGTAAAAATTTAAATGTCTAGGTAGAGGACGTGCCTAATGTAGAAAAAGTGTTGCAGATGCAACATTTAAAAGATTTTAAATTATTTAAAATTAGGAAAAAGTCACTAAAGAAGCACAATAAAAACTATAAAAAAAAAAAAAAAAAAAAACTTTTTATTTTAATCTGTTAAAACTGTGATAAAAAAAAAGCCCTTTTTCCACTAGAGGCTCACAAGTTTACCTAATTAAAGAATCACCTGTATATTTATATAAATATATTTTGTTTTTAATTTAAATATAGGTATAATAAAAGTATATAATTAAATAAAAAGGTCAACCTAAAAAAAAGAGCACAGCTCTGCCCTGATTGTAGTTTCAAAGAACTCCTGCCAGTCATGACTCTGCAGTAGCAGGTAACGCTGAATGCACTCCCCTGATGCGCTGAGCTGTTTCTTACCTGGGATTCGTGCTGTTCCAGTACACAGCATACCGGTCTGAAATGATCTTACTGTCATCCGCACACACGGTCACCCAAAACAGGACGACGACCATGAAAAGCGTCAACTCCATCTGATGCGCAATAGAGTTCTTGTCCATAATGTCAACACAAACGGGGAGAAAATACAAGCTCAGTTAATAATAACAGGTGCGCTTAAGAAGAACGATCACGTGTGGGTGAGTCTTATTCACACGCATCACATTCTTCTGCGAAGGAATAAAAGTAAAGTCAAAGCTCAGCGAATGAACTTCTCACGGAGGATCCATCCAGCATCTCGACCTCCACAGCTTGAGATGTTTCCATGACGATCGCGCTGCGTGTCAAACTACAATACCGCTCGCTTTTCGCATCCATTCTTCCTTCCAGCGGTTTTCAGAAACTTTTCTCAGACTCGTAAAAAGTGGCCATATCGTTAGCATCCATTCAGGTGAACGTGCGCGCTCTAAAATCCTGCCGGTACTCCACACTCGCGCGCGCGGTCCGTGCGTCTCCTCTCTCTGAAGCCACCTGAAGCGAGTCGGTCTTCTTTATCAGCAGTCAGTGAGAGGAAAAAGTAGCCTAGACTTCCGTGACGAACTACCGTGTGAAAGTTATCTCGGTTGCGGTCTCGCGGCGCTCTCACAGTCGCGATGCCGAACCCGCACGCGCCGCATCACGCGCAAAGTTGATGCAGTGTCGCTTTAAATGTCGCTTCTGCGCGTCAACAACTTGCTGTTCCTCACGGACCGACGACGCTCTCACAAGTGCGAAATGACATTTTCTGTCTTTCCTTCCTATAGTCGAGCGGTCCTGCCTCCACAGCGCGCTGTCTCTCTCTCAGCACATGTCTCCGTCTCCTCGCTGTCTGTCCTCGACTGCGGGGCGGAGCTGCTCGGCGAGAGGGACCGCCTGGACCTGCACACTCAAACTTTGGAGATATTGCCCATTAGGAAGACCATTAAATGAAATGAAACTTAACTACAGTTCGCATTAGATAAAGAATGATAATTGCAGAGATGTGTGGGTGTGTGACACGCTTAAATGTTGTGGTTTCTAAAATGAGCACTCCAATGTAAAACTGTTTGTAAATTTACGGTAAAAACAAAATGCCAGCTATTACCAGAACTTTTCTCTAAAAATTAAGGGGTAATATTACAATCATTACGGTAAGGTGTCTGTATTTTACGATATTACGTCATTCAGTTATAACGAAGAGTTTGTAATTTCGTTTAATTTAAAATAAAGGCTATACTGACCAATATGGCTATTAAAATCTAAACAGTTCATGCTGGGAATTCTGGGAAAATGCCGATTCATACTTTTTTACATTTTTCCTTAGATATAAAAATTATGCATAAATAAAAAATTTTGACAGTAAAATGTGTTGCACTTTTAAATGCACATTTTTAGCGTTATTTACATTCATTTTCTGTTAAAACTTTTTATAGTGTAACTTCCACTCAAAAAAAAAAAAAAAAAAAAAAAAAAAATATATATATATATATACAAACATTTATTATTTATAATGGTATGTTAGAATTAATTTCTGATTTTTTACTTTAAAGTTACCTGCACACGTTTTTATTTTTGTCCACGTGTAACATATTTTGAAAAGTAAAGCAAATATATATATATATATATATATATATATATATATATATATATATATATATATATATATATATATTACTTTGAAGCAATTTTCACTCTGAAATGTATAATAATTACAAATAAATAGCAAATAACACATTGAATTAAATGTGAAATCGAATGATTAATACAGTATTTTCTTATACAACATACTCCAAATACTCTTTTATTTACAACTTCGGGGGTGAAATTACAGTGTTTCATGATGTGAGTTTCTTTATAGTGACCAAGTAGGACAAATTCTTTTTCACAACATTCCTAGCCAAAAACATAGTCTTTATCCTAAATCTATAATAACTATACCTCACGTCGGAGGAAACTTGTAGATTGATAACAGTCCAACCTGAGTCTTTAGCCTAAAACTAACCTCTAAATCAAACCTTAAAAACTAGATTGGTTGATAGGAATGCAGGTCGAGGAAAATCAAGGGCAGTGATCACGCATGGTAAAATCACGGCAAGCACTCCAAACACAACCAGGCTAAATCATCAAATGAGAGAAGAGGGGGATGGTGCTTGTTGCTGTGTTTAGTGTAAAACTGCTAGAGATGGATGTGCACATAGAGAGAGAGAGAGAGAGAGAGAGAGAGAGAGAGAGAGAGAGAGAGAGGGAGAGTCACTCTACAATGTGTGATTCAGCACTGATTAATTTTTAAGCGGTAGAGTAGGCTGCGGGCTCAACGCACACATAGCAAAGAAAAATACAAATGAAAGTTTAATTCTGCTTTTAAAGATGCTACAGAGATTAATGGTGCTCATGTATTAAAGATTCAGGGAGTTTTATGCATATATGTATGGAGCACGGAGTGCTTAATGACTTGTGGAGGGGATTGTGAAATGATTATACCTCAAACAGGATACAGATAGAAGGAGACACAACAGGGAAGGTACACAATCATGCATGTCACAAAATATATAAATATTAACAGAAAAAGTTGTGCTTGTTTATTATAAAATACAACAGTATTAAAATAGATTGATGTCTCAACTTCGCTGATATTAAAAACAACATGTGCCTTTCTGAATAAGAGGAGAAGTCTCTTTAGTTTATTGTATTTGATTTATTTATTTATTTATTATTATTATTATTATTATTATTATTATTATTATTTTGCAGTAAAAGACATGTTATGATGAAAATGAATGAGTAAAAATTCAGGGATAATATTACAAGCATTACAGTACAGCGTTTATCTCACCATAGGACTTTAATGGTCATTAATTAATATTTTAATGACAAATTTGAAAAAGACAAAATGCTCATTGTTTGCAATGGGATAGATAGATAGATAGATAGATAGATAGATAGATAGATAGATAGATAGATAGATAGATAGATAGATAGATAGATAGATAGATAGATAGATAGATAGATAGATAGATAGATAGAAAGATAGATAGATAGATAGACCTCAAGTGTTCAAAGCAAAACATAATTTATAACTGTTACGAAAAAGCTAAATTTTCAGCATCCATTAATCCAATTTACAGTCTCACATGATCCTTCAGAAATCAAGTTGATTTGGTGCTCAAGAAACATGTTTTAATATTATCAGCGTTGAAAAGTGGTTGCGATGCTTAAACTTGTGTGAAAAAATATTTTGTTACATTATGCATGTTTTTACTGTCACTTTTGAGCAATTTAAAGCATCATTGCTTAATAAAAGTATTAATGTCTTTGTTAGGATAGGACAATATTTGAGCTGAGATACAATTATTTGAAAATCTGGAATCTGAGGGTGCAAAAAAATCTAAATATTAAGAAAATCCACTTTAAAGTTGTCCAAATGAAGTTCTTGGCAATGCATATTACTAATAAAAAATGTTTTGATATATTTATGGTAGGAAATTTACAAAATATCTTAATGGAACATGATCCTTACTTAATATCCTAAAGATTTTTGTCATAAAAGAAAAATCAACAATTTAGACCCATACAGTCTATTGTTGGCTATTGCTACAAATATACCAGTGCTACTTATGACTGGGTCACATATATAGACAGAATAGATGTGATTCACACTACTTTTACTCGTATTGGCCTGACATGAAGTGTTTGCCAGCAGAGGGCAGCGTGACTCACTGGAGTTTGACCCTATGGCTGGATTCTCTCACTTGGCTTTGTTTCATTCTGAAATTCTCTTATCTACGTCCTTCACTGCTGCATGAGATCCATCAGCAGTCATATTCATAAACTGAAAGCCCTAATACACGCTCAGAGAGGAAATGTTTCCGCTGCTGCTAATAAACTGTTCACAAACAAATTATTCTCCCTCGTGGAAATCTTTTGACAAGTCCGGACAATGTTTGAAAAATATATCTGTCAGCGTAATAGGTCACTTTCTTAAAAGCAGTCAGTTGGAAATGTATATTGGCCTGAAGAGAGATGTGGCTAACAGAGACAAGAGGCCACATCTGTTTTTTCTTTCCTGAAAGATCTGCTGCACACGCCAGCAACCGCTCTGTGTGTGTGTGTGTGTGTGTGTGTGTGTGTGTGTGTGTGTGTGTGTGTGTGTGTGAAACTACACTTGAGGGAACAAGCATACCTTTCCAATAAAGCTTCAAACGGAACTGTACGTTTGCAGGACGGCAGCTAAAGCTTTACATGAGCATTTTGTAAGCTGAGAAAACGCAAATATACAAACACTTTCTCACAGGAGTTTAGCTTCAGGTTAGGTGTTACTCCTCACTTAGTCTAGCAATAATTTTTTATATATTTTTAAAAAATTGGTAATCATTCCTGCAACACAATGTCTTATGACTACAAATAAATATGTTTGCTTTGTGATTGTTTGGAAATATTGAAAAAGTTCATCACAGGATCACAGGAATATATTACATTATATTAAATATTAACTAGGCTAATTAACTGTTTTTGAATATTAAAATAAATTTAAATAGAAAATGGTTATTTTTATTTGAATGAATACTGTTTTACTCTATTTTTTATCAAATAAATGCAGACTTAGTGAGCATAAGAGACTTCATTAAAAACATTTAAAATCATAATACTTCTGTACTGTGTGTGTGTGTGTGTGTGTGTGTGTGTGTGTGTGTGTGTGTGTGTGTGTGTGTGTGTGTGTGTGTGTGTGTGTGTGTGTGTGTGTGTGTGTGTGTGATTGAAAAAATAAATAAATTGAAAAATGCACAATGCACAGTAGTAATGATCCACTTAATTTTTTTTTAATGTATAGATGAGTGAACTCTCCCACTATATTATTAATAACTGCAGGCACTGCATTTTATCTTTCAACACCCTCAACCTAAAACAACATCTTGCACCAGTTTTTAAGACCTGCACATTTCAAAGATCCATGTAACCACAGAAACCGTGAGCCCCTTACTCCTTGTAAGAGTAAATGTCCCCGACACAGAACATGGCTGAATTTGAAATGTCTCTGCAGCTGCAGTCAGGCCTCCTCTGATGCAGCTTGTGAAGGTCATCAAGTCCCATATGAAGCCCTGCTGTAAACTTTAAATGCCTGCTGGCACAAAAGTGCTGCAGATATGGATTCCATGACTGGCCAGTACACTGAAATTAATATCCTAGGGTTATCTCACTTTAGCCCTTTTAAAAGCTGAGACCTTCGCAAAAAGATCATTTTAAAAACACGTGAAGTCATTGAGACTAATTGGCGAATGAAACACACATGAAAGTGTTATGTACTCAGTTAAAGGCAGTGTCTTTAGAAAAGACTGTGCATCGACAGATGTGCTATAAAATTACTGAACACACCCACACACAAAGGCTCCGATGATGCAGACAAATATCATAACATTAAGACCATCTCCAGTGGATTATGAGCAATCTATAACAGCTGAGGTCATTTCAGTTCCTCACTTTAACATGCGGAGTAAACATGCAGTGTACCCTGTGACTTCTTCGCCACGTAAAAAAAAAAAGTTAGAAATCGATCCCATCTGTTCGACTTCCATTTAGCATAATGAAAGGATTCACGGCATCTTTTAAGGTTTCATTAATTATCTGATCATGGGTAAATTGTGAACCTGAATCTAACTCAGCCTCCAGTGAGTAGCCTATCTCTGCTGATGTTGTGCGCCCCCTTTTGAATTTTTGCAGTACTGCATGAGCACAACATAAGCCAAGCAGATTCTAGAATGCCTGGAGAAAGCTATCCTATAGCAATCCCATTCATCTCAAAGCTGCTCGACGAATACAAGACTCCCACTGGCAAAACATCTACTATAATGTAAATGAAATTTGTGATTTATAATATGTCACTTGCAAAAAAAAAAAAAAAAAAAGCCTCCTGCAGGTGTCACCAAGGGAACATATAAGGTCTGAATTATCTCTTTTCAAACTGGCTGTGTCTGAAAAATGTTGCCTTACCTTCTTATGTAGCAGTAGGAAGGCATCAAGGTATATCTGAATCTAGTGTTAGCAATACCCTGTCATGTAATAGAAGACCTACAACTTGTTTACTGCAAAAACAGTAAATTAATACATTTTATTATTTAGAAAACTCTGTTCCCTCCAATTTTATAATTTAATTTATACTCTTAAATAAATAAATAAATCCATCCATCCATCCATGAAATTTACAGTAAAAAAAATATAAACAAACAACAACAACAACAAAAAAAAAAACACCTGGGTGCAAGCATAAGGTTTTACTGATTAAACTAAAATTTACAGCGAAAACTTATTGAATTACCATAAGCAGTTTTGAACTTTTATAAAACACTGACAACCAGCATAGAAACACAGGTGGTAAAGAGAATGCTAGCTAAACAAGCAAATCATTTTCCCATAAGTTTAAATACTAATATAGAAGGTGCGCAGTGTCATAAAAATACAAAACACCATCAAGGTAACACACGACACACTTAAAAAAATGCAATAAACATTCATTTAATAGCATGTAACATTAAAATCCTAATTTACATAACTGATTTTTTAATAATTAAAAAAGAGAGAAGCTATTTCAATGAAAAAGCATTAGATGTGAAGTGTCACGCAGGCACAGAATTCTGGTAATGTCAATTTAGTTTTTTTTTTATTTTTTATCTAAAATTATAAATCCCCTTATATTGTTAACCATCGAACAATTTTTTTACTTTTAGAATTACTATCAAATAAGTCAATGTTATATTAGTTAGGCCTATATTTAAAGCTCAGTTAAAGGGATTCTCTGTGAGAGAATTTAAGCTTTTTGACCAACAAAAGTTTTTGATTCTTACACATGAAAACATTTTGGAACAACATTTATGAATTTTGATTCCTAGCTAAATACAATCAACAAAATTAAAAAGCAAAACGTAAGCTATTAATGAACTACAACACTGTCACACGACTTTAACGTCACCACTATGGCACAATTCCTTCAGTTTTAATTTAAAAAACATTTTCTGTGAAGGTATGAGTTAGAATAGTTTGCAAGCGTGTGTTTGTCAACACAACCAGGCTGTAAAAGTGGACTAACGAGTATCCGTTTGATGTGATGACGTTTAATGTTCCTGATAATCTTCATAGTCCAATTTTGTTCATTAAACCCTTAAAAATATATATTTTATGTCATAGAATAAAAGAAGAAAATATCTTGCGCTTATGTTAACCACAAACTATATTTAAAGCATTTAACCAAAAGCCCATTCAAAAACACCATGGACTTCTGGATTATGGAACTGGGAGCGCTAAAATGCTACATCGTTTCCGGGTTTTGGCCAACCAAATTATGTCATCCCTTCAGCACTGTACAGGTTCTCTGATGGGTGGTCTTGTCCCATTTCTTAAGTGTACTGGGATGGAATCACAAAAGCCACACCTCACTTTCACAGCAGCACATTTTTCAGTTCCACTGCTCAAGTTAAGAAAGCTCAATAGCAAACCGAGAGTTAATTTGACACATTCCTGTGCAGCAGAGATTCAAGGAAAAGATGAGTCAGTCCTCCACATACACATCATGAACAGACAGATCTAATTACCGGCTGATTCTAGCGGCTTCAACAGATTACATTAGCCCTCCTCCTCATATGAGCGTGAGCGGAGGGTAAGCGTGGGCCGCCCGTCACTGCCCCGCTATTAGATTACGCAGCACTGTGTGGCAGTATGGCACTCTGTCACCATCAGCCAGGAGAAGAGCTACCGGCAAATCATTTGAAGGTCATCAGAAGGCCTTAAGCCATCACAGCTGGGGTCCCGAAGGGTCAGAGTGCTTATTTTGATCCCTCAAAATAACCAAGAGATGGCTATGGTCATACAGGATGTTTCATGTGGACTTCAGTCATTAAGGAAGATCCGTGCTGTGGAATTATATGAAAGAGGCAGATGTGCTGATGGACATATACTGGAAAAATGAGATATTAAACACACTGCCAAACACAGCATCACCTGCACATGTGTGTCCTAATGGTGTGTTGATGATTTGGGATGGATGGAAAAAACACTCTGAATCTGACACACTGCTCTTTTTGAAAAAACTGGAATTGTGTAAATGCATTTTCAGGAGCAGAAGTTCACTCAAAGATCTCTGCTGGGATCTTTTTGGGTGTCTGCAAATGGCTGATGAATATACAGTTATTATTTAATTGTTGAGAAAGTTAATAATCACGGCATCAGGATCAGGGAGGAAATTAACAGCCGCCACGTAATTTATAGCCAAGTATTCAGGATTTAAGGACAAAATTTAGCTTTAAAAACCCAAATTGCTTCACCAGTGACTCAATAGACTGACTGCCAGTCAAATTTGGGTTTTTGTTCGCTATGGTGGAAAGTTTTGAAACTGGTGCAGTTTTTAACATTTTCGCTTTGAATTTTTTTCAAAATATGCGAAAACACACCTGAATGGGCAAAAGCAAATTTGATCATTCCAAAAAATCTTCAGTTTAGCCTAAAATCTTGTTGGTACGAGCTTTATTGTTCAGCAAATGATCATCTAGCAAATGTTTATTTTTAAAATCATGACTTTTATTTATTAAGAACTGCAGAATCTTTTCAAGAGAACATCTGGCAAAGCAAATCGTATATGCAATAATTTATATAAAAGCATATGGACCTAAACACACAAACAGTGACAATCGACAAACACCATTAAGTAAAAAGATGACACACCAACAAATAACAAACAACAACAACAACATCATAAACAAAGCATGCAAACAACAAAACAGTCTATAACAGCAGCCAATTCATTTCTTCGTGTGGCAATCAGATGTGTGTTAGGACTGTGTAATTTTGCTTTAGTTTTATTATTTGTATAATTTTAATGTGAATTTTATTTTGAGGTGTATAATATATATATTTTTGTGTAAACTGAATAAATTGTAAAAAGTGAAATAATTTCCTAGTAAAATATTTTATGAAAAATAAAAAAATACTAGGAATATTGATAGTGTAGCATGTTTTTATGTGGATTCTAATTTCTAATACTAATTTCTTAGTATATGTGATTCCAAAAAACCTTTTATGTTGGATAAAATGTAATTCCCTTTTTCTAAAGTTCAGGTTGTTTGCATAAACACCAAAATAACACAACTAAAAAATTAAGCAAAGTTGTTTTCTAAAACCCTCGCAAACACAGCGAGTGATCCAGGATCCGTCATTCTAAGCTACAGGCCAAACTGAGCAGGCTTTTATCCAGCAAAATGGGACCATTAATGTAAATGGAGACCCATCAAGGTCTGTAACAGAAACCCAGAACAGAACTGCATCTTTCTGTGCTATTTGAGCAATAATAGCGTGAGATACAAATGTAGCATAATGGAAATAGCCGCTCCGCTCCAGGAGAGATCCATTTGGGACAGTCTATAAGAGATGCACTGCTGAGTTCTGACTGGCATAATCATACCATAAATAGAGCACTTGATAATACACATGTACGGACACAGATTAAGTCTATCAGTGGACTAAAGACCACTGACAATGTTATTCAGCCCAGCGATTTGAGTTTTAATCTGTGCCCTGGATACATGCAAAATATGCCAGTTGTAAATGTGCACATGCCTGGCAACAAAGGAAGCTTGTCAGGCCATGATGTTTTGGTGGAAAAAAACAAACAAATACATATTGAGGCATACAGTAACCACTAAAAGTATTGAGACAAATGAAGGAATAAATGAAAACTTGCTGAAAATTTACTCACACTCAGGCCATCCAAGATGTAAATGAGTTTGTTTCTTCATCGGAACAGATTTGGAGAAATGTACCCTCACCAGTGGATCCTCTGCAGTGAATGGGTGCCGTCAGAATGAGAGCTAATAAAAACACCACAAGTAATCCACACCACTCTAATCCATCAGTTAACATCTTGTGAAGTGAAAAGTGAAAGTGAAGATGACGTGACATACAGCCAAGTATGGTGACCCATACTCAGAATTCGTGCTCCGCATTTAACCCATCCCAAGTGCACACACACAGCAGTGAACACACACACACCATGAACACACACCTGGAGCAGAGGGCAGCCATTTAAGCTGCGGCGCCTGGGGAAAAAGCTGTGTGTTTGTAAGAAACAAATTAATTATTAAGGCATTTTAACTTTAATACATCACTTCTGGCCAAAATACAAGTCCATAATCCATAAAAGTCAAGTTTAACTTCAAACATGTTTTTTGTTTTGGACTTTTTTCACTTGTAAACACAGCTTGATCTATGCATATTTCTCTCCTGATTCAGATGAGACTTTTTCACTGGAGAAGGTGATATTACGGAAAGAGAACTCCTGTTTTTGCCACAGTTTAAAGTCTTGATGAATTTGTTTTTTAAAAACATGCAGCTTTTTCCACTGTTAACTGATGAACTGGAGTGGTGTGGATTATTGTGGTGTTTTTATCAGCTGATTGGACTCCTATTTTGACGCCACCAATTCACTGCAGGGGATCCATTGGTGAACAAGTGATTTAATGCTAAATTCATTTAAAAAAGAAAAAAAAAAACTTTTTTTACATAACAAAATATCAAATAAATAACAATTAAAAAAAAAAAAAAATCTACATAAGCAAAATGTTTTCCAGAAGACATTTTATAGGTTCAATCCATGTGGATTGCCACTTCACAATCTATTTTACTTCCATAATGTGACATAATTCCAAGTGAAATAGGGGATTTGAATGTAAATTGGATCACTTCTGATTTCACACTGCTGCCACTGACAACACGAATGAGGGTCATGAAACTTCAAAATGACACAGGGAATCTAGTCTTCTATGGAAAGGTTATTTTTAGATTTGAGAACAAGCAATAAAGAAAGAGGAAGAGGCTGACTGTAGGCATAAAACTTGATAAAAGTCAAATCTGAACCAATGAAGAAAACTGAACCTTCAGTAATGCCCTAGGACAACACAATGACTTCTGCACAACACAAGCAGCTTAGTATGACCAGAGACACTGCAAAGAGAAGGAGATGGACCTATAAGAACTTTAGAAAAATGGAAAATAAACAGTAACCTTCAGTATGGTGCAGTAGGAATGGAATCGCCATTCACATTTTTCTCTATGGACATTTTCTTTGCCTATCACATGTAGGCAAACTGGCCTTTCATTTTTCAAAATATCAGTTTTTCAAAATACCATCTCTTATCGTGTCGCTGGTTAACCTCTGGTCTGTCTGCACATTCATGTGTTTTGGAGGAGGCGTTGCTATGGATGGAAGGTGGGATCTTATGCTTTCAAAGCTAACTTGATGTTGCTAGCCTCTCTGAAATCACCTACCCTACTTTTGAGCAGTTAAGGAGGTAGAAATGCACCTTTTAATGATGTTTTGCCAACCACCATTAAAATAGCAGAAGAAAAAGAAAGCAGCATTTCTGCCACCTACTGGGCTGGCAGACGAAGCGCCACATGGACCACAGGAAAGCATGGTCAGCATAATTTTTTAACTACATCCAATTATAAGACTTTTTGCTAACACTCTTGGGTGCTTTATTTATACATAACATTTTTGGTTCTAGATGAACTTATCTCATCCCTGGGGATCAATACAGGTATTGGCCGGTTCTTTGGTCCGTTGGATCAAATTGCATTCTCACCAAAATTGAACCATTCCAGAGTTCAACTTGAAATTGAACCAAGACCATATCCTAAAGGTGTTTTGGTGTGAATCCAAGAGTGATGTTCATGTAAGCCTACACAAGCTAAACTACAGGAGAAATCACACCAGGTTTTTAGACAAATATTAAATAGGTTTATAAATGCCCTAAATGCACATTCAAACTTAAATGAGTTTTTAGCATTATTTAAGCTATTTATATTCACATTATTGTTCATTAAACTGATCAAAAGTGTTTCTAATACAAACGATATCTACAAGTTTTTATAAATAAACACTGTTCTTTTGAACTTTCATTCATCAAAGAATCCTGAAAAAAATTATCCCAGATGAACGATTGTGTACGATACCTTTGTCTGCCATTTTTTTATATATATATTTGTGACGCTTTTAAGATGTATTCCCCATTCAAATATATTTGAGCTGTTCAGTTCACAGAAAATAGCTGCTTAGAGGAGTTACAAAGACGGCTGTAAATTGAACTTAAAAGTATATGACTTTGATATGAGTGCCATTATCTCAAGAACAGCACATAACCAAACACGTCTATTCTTTGCATTTTGTTAATTAATACATTTTCTGTTATTATAGTCATTATACTTGATGTGGCATATTTCATTAAACATAATTCATCATTTATTCGGCCCTGCTCTTTATTAAAACGATTGTCCGCGGCTTGTCTGCTACCGCTGTGGCAATCCAAATATAATGTTATTTGTCATGCCAATAAAGCTCAGTGAATTGAAACTGAAACCGAGAGAAAGGAACAAAGAGAAAGAGAGAGAAGAAAGAGAGCGAGGGAGAGAGCTGACCATGTTTTATTCATTGTAGCACCAAGTGAAATTTGGACTCCAGGTGCACCTATTTTAGTCGTCTCTAGACACCTCACTTCCCAGGGCTCTGAGTGTTTCCATTTGTTCAGCTTGAGCAGTTCAGTTCATCAGGACTTACACTCGTTTTTCCCCCCCCCGCGATTTCAAGATTCGCCTTTCACTGCCTGCAATAAATAGTTTTATACTTGGAAGTTGTAAACTTGCGCTTGAGTGTTTTTTGGCAGCTATCTGCAGTGTGGTCAGCCTTCATAGTTTTGAAGAAGGCCATATCATTTATCAACATTTCAGACTGTAATTTATTAATTTAAACTGCTATTTTAAGCTGAACTGTCATTTATGCGAAGCAAGACATTTTCAGTAGTTCCTCATTACAGTAAAACAAACCTTATAGCCTCACGGCTCAGAATAACAGAGAAGAAAATAAATGAACTTTATTTAAGGTTCTTTTGTTGTAATTAGCATTATAATTAGCCTGTTAACATCTCTGACTGAGACCAGATCTGTCTATCCAGCAGTCCAGTCGTTCCAGGCCTCCAATTAGTATATGCATTAGTACAGGAGCAATAAGATCAGTATGAGGCTATTATGTGACTCATTTAATAAACACTTTTGTTAATTATGCTAATAGCCTAGAAATGCCCAGCAGGAATAATGGATAGATAAATGTTTAGAACCACCAGTTTATGGCATAATAGAGGACCCAACCAGTTATACACATCAGTGTGTTTGAGTTGGCCAGGTGTAAAGGCAGCTGAACACCTGCAGATTGACTTCTGAACCTTCGATGTGTAGAGTTTAAAGAAACAGTTCACCCAAAATGGAAATTTACTGACCCTCAGACCATTCGATGTAAAAACAGATTTGGAGAAATGTAGCATTATATCACTCACTCACCAATGGATCCTCTGCAGTGAATGGGTGCCGTCAGAATGAGAGTTCAAACAGCTGATAAAAACATCACAATAACCCACAATCCATATGACTCCCGTCCATCAATTAACATCTTGTGAAGTGAAAAGCTGTGTGTTTGTAAGAAACAAATTCATTATTAAGGTGTTTTTAACTTTAAAACTATCACTTCTGGCTGAAATGAAAGTCCATTGTCCATAATAACGCTTCTTTCATTAATAAAAAATGTCCATCTTCTGTTGTCGCTCGCATCAAAATCCACCAAACATATTAGTTTAGAATTGTTTAGGACTGTTTTCACTTGTAAAAGGTGCTTGATCTGTTCATTATTTCTCTCCTGATTTAAGACAAGGCAACTTTTTCTCTAGAGAAATGAATATTATGGATAGAGGACTCTTAAAAACATCTTAATAAGGAATTTGTTTCGTACAACACACAGCTTTTCAAGACGTTCAGTGATTAACTGGATTACTTGTGGATTATTGTGATGTTTTTATCAGTTGTTTGGACTCTCATTCTGATGGCACCCATTCACTGCAGAGGATCCATTGATGAGCAAATGATTTAACGTTAAATGTCTCCAAATCTGTTCCGATGAAGAAACAAACTCATCTACATCTTGGATGACAAATTTAAATTTTTGGGTTAATTATTATTTTTTAATTAATCCAGTAGCTGTATCAAAGTTTTGAGAAGCGTGTGGATTGTGTTGTTAAAGTCAGTTATATCAGCCTATGAATCTCAGTAAGATCTTGATGGTTTTTATTAATCGCTATAGAAATCGGACTGTATTCTTCCTGAGGTATCTTGCCTGAATGTGAGGACTGGGTCACATGCTGTTCCTCCTGGTGCTCTGATGTCTGTGTGTCTTCTGTTCTTCTGCCCTCACCCGTCTGATAATGACTCACAAACACGCCTACAAACAAAACCCAAGATACAGTCATGTTTTTCAGCAGGAGAGCACATGAAAATATGTTTCCTTGACTGATGTAGAAAGACAGAGAGGAAAAAGAATAAACAAAATGGACAAATATGTCAAAAAGTGATGTTACGGTGCGAGAAAACTATGCCAGTATATAGTTAGAAGATATCAGTCTTCGAGCTCAGCCTCCCACCTCAGCTTGCACTTAAAAAAAAAAAAAAAAAAGTTTGAGATATGTATATCAGTGGTGTACATCGGTGGTGTATATGGTTGCATCTAATTTTGTGATATCACTACAATGGATAGTTTTCAGGTGAGATGGAGTACTTTTAAAAGAGAGTACACATATATATATATATATATATATATATATAATAACTCATTTTATTTTAGCTGGATTCCGAGGCAACATTAATCTTTTTCATTTAGTTTAACTTGGTGTAAAATAACTAAAACTGGAATACAGCAGCAACAACAACAAAATAAATAAATAAATATCATACCATACCATACCATACAGGCATGATTAAAATGCAACCAGAAAAACAAAAATATATATAATGTAGCTTAAAATATGAACAAAAAATATTTTCTGAATAATACAACAAATAACACTGCAATAGTAATAATAATAATAATTTAGAACCAGATTATGTTGTTACAGCAATTATCATGCCAGCATGAATCATATTTTTAATATCACAAAAATATATATCTGACATACTTATATGATACGTGTATATATAAACCATGTACACTTATTCCAGTAATTTCAGTAGCCTAATAAAAGCTGTTTATTTTCAACACCGTCACATGAAAGTTTTGTGAAAGAAAAAAAAAAACATAACTAGTAATTAATTTTGAACACACATATATATGGCTCATTTTTCTAAATGTCAAAATAAACAGCCATCATGGTAGTTTTGAAAAATATGCTAAATATAAAAGACATACTTGCAAAATCATGTACACACACATGAGATTCCAATCATTTCAGTAGCCTAATAAAAACAGTTTAAGGTCACCTCAAGGGAGCAACCAAGTTGGATCACACGACCAGCTGAATATTAACCAAAACCAATTTATTTATTGTCTACCTACACTTCTGAAATTAATTATTTTGGATTTGAAAAAAAAAAAAAATCCATATTTTACTTGTGGTCTCAGACTTGAGAGTGGAATTTTTGTTGGAAAAGAAACAGTCCTGGGCTGCTTTTTGACTCACCTGGGAAAAAGAGGTAAAAGAAGGGTGATGACATCACCAGTTTGGTGGTGCAGACATTAAAGTGCTGGTAGGAAGGGGTTAAACCACAGCCCGATTAGTCCCAGATGCAGAGCTGACCAAAGACCACCTGATTAGAACCAGCGACCCGCTGGCATACACAATAAGAGCTAATCAGAGGAGTTTAAGGAACCTAAAAGGGAACACATGAGCACATATGCAGGTCAGGAGCAGTGTGTGAGCTGTACAACATCACTGTAGACTGAGAAAGACGGTGATAAAATCCTGACCCCTGAGTCACTGATCACTGGGCGGCTTCTGAATATGAGTCACAACGGGACCTCTAATCAAAATTCAAGGTTAGGTGAAATTCAAAGATGAAGAATTTCAGTAGATTTGTCATAATTTGAATTGGTTGCACCCACAGAATACTGACCTGGAATTTAAATCAGAATGACATGAAAGAATTATTTAAAAGAAATTCACCACAGTCAATATTTTGAGACAAAATATAAATAGTCATTAATTTTCTATTAATTCTCTGGTGTGTAGAATACATTTTTTAATTAATTAGACATGGCATATTTTTCTAAATGTCAAAACAATTAACACAAATATATATAAAAATTATATTTAGAATTATATTAATAGAATTAAATTATATATAGAAATTATATTTTGCACCAAAGCAACAGTACTTTTCCCCAATATCTTTTAAAACACACACATACAGCTGTGTGCAGCTGTGGCCTAATGGTTAGAGATTGGACTTGTAACCAGAAGGTCGCAGGTTCGAGTCTTGGTGCTGGCAGGAGTTGTAGGTGGGTGGGGAGTGAATGAACTGCGCTCTCTTCCACCCTCAATACCCATGGCTGAAGCAAGGCACTGAACCCCCAGTTGCTCCCCGGGCACTGGATATAGCTGCCCACTGCTCCTGGGGGTCTTCACTTCTCATTGCTGTGTGTGTGTGCGCGTGCACTTGGGTGGGTTAAATGCAGAGCACCAATTCCGAGTATGGGTTACCATACTTGGCAAATGTCACGACTTTCACTTTTTTACATAGATGGATGGATGTTAATATTACTGTCTAAATTTAAATTCTGTAATTGAACTGAAATGTAAAAAGGTATTAACATTTAAATTTTGAACGGCACACAGTGCTGTCATAATGGCATTGCAACATGGGCAACTTAAAGTTAATAAAGAAATGTACAATATGTTTTTGTTTTGTTTTTTTAGATGCTCCATAGCCTTTCAACTGCAGAATACAAACATCTGTTTTGTGTGGTGACCAGTCTGTGTGTTGGTGCGTGTGATGTGTCTGTTTTTCAGAGACTGTAGGTGATGTGTTCATGATTTGTGTTTCTGATGCATGTTTATGAGAGTGTGTTAAAGGTTGGGTTATGACACTGGCCAGCCATCAGAGCTGAGTGCAGGTATGTGTACTTCAACAGAAGCCAGAACAGTCAACTGCTAGAAAGAAAAAGGGAAAAAAATGTTCTAACCACCATCTTTCTTTCAGAGAAGGAAAGAGTTAGTCATTTTAAATGTAAAATGTACATATGTATATAGATGATTTATTCAAGACACATACTAGGATGAAAGTAAATATTTTTCAATCGTCAAATTCTTATTTTGAGAAAAAACTATTTTTATGGTTTTAAATATTATATATATATATATATATATATATATATATATACACACAACACACACACACACACACACACACACACACATTATTATTTATTTTCACACACACATTTTTTTTTTTAAATGATCATTTTAAATATTTATTAACCAGACTTAGTCAGCTGAATCTGAATGGAGTCTTGAACAAAGTAAAAAGAGCCTGCAGTTGAGACAGCACATTCACTACAAAAGACAGTTTCCCTGAAAGAGTAGGTGGAGATTTACTTGAGATCCTCACTGGTTACATCACAGCTTGTCTCTCGGGTGCCCGGTAAAACACTCTACGTGACAGAGATAGCTGGCTTGAGGAATCAGACACATTTATCAAACCTAAGAAGACAGCAGCTCTGTAGCCGATGGGAGAGGCGGCCTGCTCCCGGCCACAGCGGTAGCTGCCGTTGACAATTTTGTCACCTTCTGGAAGATGAATAGGTGAAAGGCTTTGAGGGATGAGGGGAGAAGAGACTGGGAACGTGTGAGTCCCAGTGGAGTTCTTGACAGTCCGTAATCTGGCCGTCACCCTTCATCGTCTCAGATGGCGACTCCTGCCAAACTTGTGTGAGAGCCTCGTCATCTCTGTCGCTCTTTCCTTCCCCCGGCCCTCTTTTCCTTCATCAACACACGACTTTCAGAATGAAACGTAACATGAGAAACTTTGAGAAAGATGTAACACTCCAACAAGAGGCTCATGCTGTGGTCAAGTCCTCCTGGGAAGTCATCATTTCATGACTCACTCCCGAACTTGCCCCCCCGTCCCCTTTCTGCCTCAGGCACCACTGAACTATGACCCCCCCCCCCCCCCAGGTCCCACATCCCCAGGTCCTTCCACCACCCCCCCCCCCCTCTAACATACTATGTCATGCACCAGTCACTTTGTGCAGCAGTGGTCTGCTCACTACCTCATTCACCATGGAACTGACGTCATTCTACCACCTCATCAGTCAGTTTAATAAAATAACTGCTCTTGAGCCCTTTGTCACTTTGTCACTTTTAATCAGACTGAATAAGCTATTTTTTTATGCACTAAAAATCTTTTTATCTGCACTGTTTGTTCACTGGTTTGCACTCTATCTGCCACGTGCCTTGCGCTGCTTTTATTTAACCTTATTTTTATTTTATTTTTTTTCTATTATGTCTTTTTTACATTTCTTATTGTATAGTTTTATCTTATATTTTATATTTGATCTGTATTTTTAGGCTCTACTGTTAGTGTTATCTGTATGCACCGGGGGTCTGAGAGTAACGCAATTTCGATTCTCTGTATGTATGTACTGTACATGTGGAAGAATTGACAATAAAGCAGACTTGACTTGACTTGATTTCAACATGATGTGTGTGTAAGTGATATTGGACAAAATAAAATGGGTTCGCTGGGCAATTTCATGCTTTTTTTCTTTTCAAGACAAAGACAGGATTTTAGCACCAATGAGCTAATAGAACTAATGCTTCAATTAGCTCATTAGCACTAATTGATTTATTGCAAACTTCAAGTGGAGTCTGAAAGTAAAGTTGTACTCCACTCATATTTCTCAATAAATTCCTCAATAAATCTTGGGTCGGTGAAGGAGGCGTGTTTACGTGAAAGATGGTGGAAAGCAACTCTACAGCAAATGATTTTGTGACGTTTTAAGTCCTGTATTTAAATAATATTATTTCATAGATACCACACATTAATTAATCATATAAGTTTTGTAAAACTAATGAAGGTTTATTTATGCTAATCCACTACCAGGATTCCCTATTTTTTTTTTTTTTTTTTTTTTTTTCAGTATTTTTCATTTGACATAAAATATTTACTTGAAACACCCTCTAAGATTTAGACGTAATTTTCAATAACTTAAAAACATTCACAGTTCCACAGTTGTTATAATAATAATAATAATAAAAAAAAACATTTTAAACTTAAATTCAAGCCATTTAAAATTAAAGCCATTCTTTACTTGAATTAAAATAAATATTAACTAAAATAAAAAAAATCTAATTTTTGTAGAATCTATCTCATTTTGTTTTATTTGAAATTGATGTAATAAAATAAATAATAAAACAAATAAAAAAATTCAACTAATTATTAAAAAATAATACAAATGACAAAATCATTTCTAAAACTTTAACTAAAATTAAAATTAAAATAGAAAAAATTAAAACTGATTTGAAATATTAATAAAAACTATAAAAGTGTCTCAATCATACTACATTACAGTGCACAGTTTTCTGATGCTGGTTAATGGTTACATTGCATGCAGGTAAACTCATAAATAATCTTTTCTTTAGTTATTTTTATTTCACAATTATTTAATATTATAATTATTTTACTTTATTATTTTTTTATACTACCAAAAAAAAAAAAATCATTTTGTAAATGTAATGTGTTTTCGATTTTTTAATATGTTGTTTCTGACTTGGATTTAGGATCTCCCCAGGTAGACTTGAACGCTTTCTTGTGCTGCCACTAAGAATCATGGGAACTGTAGTTTGGTCACACAAGCCTCCTCAGCTTCAACTAAGTAAGTGGCATTTTCATTCAAGCTTCGCCATCATTCATCAACAACACGCAGAATGCATACAAACTAAATCAACATTCAAAACTCCAACTAAATTCTCACCCGGGAACCTCTAAAGCGGGGGTGTCAAACTCAATTCCTGAAGGGCTAGAGCCCTGCAGAGTTTAGATTCAACCCTAATTAAACACACCTGATCAAACTAATCAAGTCCTTCAGGCTTATTTGAAAACTACATGGTACGTGTGCTGGAGCAGGGTTTGAACAAAACTCTACAGGGCTCCGGCCCTCCAGGAATTGAGTTTGACACCCCTGCTCTAAAGCAAACGAAGATGACAGACAAAAACACAGTTGCTCAAAGAAAGCCGTCCATCACAGGAAACACAATAACCAGTTAGAGATCGCTTGAGGACCCATCAGGCATTAATTGGGCTGTACTTTATTGTGTTTTTGCAGGAAAAGACCCTTCCGTCCAATCAAAGTGTTGAAATGGTCCTTCAGGATTTGAGTGTGATGGGACTGGCAGAGGCTCTCCAGAGGTCTAAGCAGGATGATGAGCGGAAAAACGCTGTCCTTTCTGCCCACTGTACACCTCACAAGTGCAACCAATTAGAGTAATTGAAAAAGGGAGACATGTCCAATTAATAGTTTGTTCAGAGGAAGCAGAAATGGTGTAGAGTGGTTTGAGGCAGGTCGAAAGCAGGAAGAAAATGGGCAATTATTTACGTCTCACATGCCAGCACCATTATCTGGCCATTCACTCTCAACAGGGTTTCCTGTAAATAAAAAATGGAATGGGCAAAAAGCAAGGGATGGTGGGTGGGCGGTGGAGGGCAAAACGGGACCGCTAAGAGAAAAGGCTAGGCGTTGAACCAGAACTTTGCATAATACCCCTTTAGGCAAAAGTGGCGAGCTGACAGAGGCATCTGAACTGTGGACATGCCTTACTAGCCAATGGAGCCATTAGGAAGGCCTGGTGCAGAGTTTTGCCTTCACGCATCAAATCATGCATGCTCACTCATCTTTTCCTCACCATACAACACATCAAAACCTTTCCCGTTCCATTCTCTCGCCGCCGTGCATGGCAATTTATATTGATCACTCTGACAGTGTGATCATTCGACGGTATGCCAAGATTTGGGCGGCACTTACCGCTTCCAGGGTATGGCAGGAGATGTGCCATAAGTAGTTTGCGCGGTGGGGGGAGAGCATCTCCACTACATTTGGCCATTTTTTAGCTGCGTGTTTTTGTGTGTATTATGGGGATAGAAGGAATTAGCATATAAACTATTCACTCACTTGGTGATTTCTGCTTTGGTGCAGTCAGCCAGAGCATTCTGACCTTTAAAAACCTTACAAAGTCGATCTGAAATTGTCTAGAGTTAACTTTTTCATTTGGGCGAGTTAATTCTTGCAGGCCCAATGCATACATAAACATGGCAGCCATTAGCAAAAGTTGATCTTGCGCTATTATACTCCCATTTTCAGACAACTGGGAGTCTGGACCCTGCTCTATTGTACAGATACAAACTGCAGCGTTATATGCACACGGTCCACTTAATGAAGACCTTAGGCACCACACTAAACAAGTAAAGGGCAGAGTGATGGGGAAAAAGCAAGCTGCAGAGTTTAGAATGCAGATATATGTGCCTCATGAGAGTTCGATATAAAATAGGCACGGATTCAGATCATAAATGCCATGTGACTCAAATGAAGTCACCGGAAAATGACGTCTTGATAGGCCTGGTGATTGACTGATGGCACCACAACAACCACTCAAGCCTCATATTAATGACTATCCTGAGCTGTGACATGGAATGGACCAAACAGTGAAAAATATGTCTAAAAAACAGTCACCGGTCAAACATCTACTGTAACATAATAAAACTTTTGCTACTTTGCTTTTTTTTTATCAACATAGATGTTATAGCAACTGCTTTGATTAGTTTGTCAACATTTTTTTTATAGTGATTCAGCTACAAAATATCTTTCTGCATAACAATTTGAATTGTTAGAATATTGCTCTGAACATTTAATTTTTAATTTTCTTATAAAAAATGCTGCTTACATCCCATTTCTTTTACATGGAGAGGGCAGGGTTTATGACCTGTACTACATGTTTTGGCACTTTTCAGGATGTGTGTGGCACACTTGATAAAGACATTCTTCATTTCTGAATGAATCACAAGTTTGAACAAATTTGTTGAATGAATGACTCATTAAGACTGTAACCTGCTGCCACCTATCAGTGGTTTTAGTTTCATATTTAGCATATAATTTCCATTTTTTAACCATTTAATATTTCAGCATTCCTTGCAAAAAACATCAAAACCCTTTTATTATCAACATTTATGCAACAAAATTTTCTTTCTAAAGCTACTTTTTGTAGTGTCTATTCAAAACTTTTCTCATGTAACACAATAATGACTTTAAGTGATTTTTGGGGGGCTAATTACTGAAATTGAAATTCAAATGTGATTCATTAGATTACAATTTTGAATCGCTTGACAGCCCTAGTATTATTATTTTGATTATAATTTCTGTAAACGAACTCTGTTCAGTGTCTGAAAGCATATTTAAGAGTATGTTTCAGTTGAGTGGATTCCATGTTCGAAAAGATTCTCCTGATAGTTTTACTAACTCTTTAGTTAGCTCTCCCAAGCGCACAAACATTTTCTGTCAGACTACCGAGTGCTAAGTGTTACCCGTGAATGACTTTGGTTTGACCTCAGCATTGTGGAGGTGGCAATTACTCAACACCTAATTCTGTGACAAATGTTTTAAAGATCTGGATTGAGATGAGATTTTGAGCGATCAGTTTGTTCTTATCTTTAGCAGCTAATGACATTCTAAAGATCATCATCATTTCCTCTGCGAAGCCTCGGTCTTCCCGAGAGGCAGGGTTAAATGAACCTCGCTCAGGCCAAATCAGCTTAACTTCCTCTCAGCATGATAACGATACCGTCTCTTGCCCCCGGGACGATTCTCTCGGTGGGTGAGTGATGACAAACGCCCCCGTCTCCATCACCCACCGCATCAGTCCCAATCTTCCAGATAAACGAGGGTAACTAGAACGACGACTTACATATCTCCATAAAAATAACAGTTGATGAGGAAGTCATTTTCTTCATTCGGCTCCAGTGGTGGAGACGCTTTGAAACAATAGCATGCCAAGCTAAAAGCTGCTCATAATTTAAAGTGTTTAAAACTGCAGTTAAACTAGTCTTTTGTAAAAGTAGTTAGCCCAAGGTGGTCTACAGTACCTCAAGAGCACAAAAACTAAAGCTACTTAAGAGGAACATTTCAGTATTAACCTTGAACATTATATCCTAAATACAGCTTAAAAACTAGAATACCAAATTTTCGGGGGAAAAAACAATCTAAAATGCCTTGCATTTACAAGAATTGGTGAAGTGAATGGATTACATAAACCAATTCACACGAACCACTTCACTACAATTTCCCATACAGCAAAAAAGAAAATGTACATTTTGAAATAAATAACACACACACACACACACACTTATGTATATATATTTTGAAATATAGTTCGGTACATGAAAGTTGAAACTAAATTTTAAAAATATATTTCATTGAGCTTGACTACATTTAACATATATTTTGGCCACACAAAAATGTTTTTTTTTTTTTTTTTTTGCTTTTTGCTTTTTGCTGTATGGGTTAGGATGAACAATGTACTAGAATGAATACAATTTTCCAAACTGACATATGAGAAAGATGATCGCTTTGGACAAATTGATTCAGAATTGAACTTTCCAAACCTACGTAGGCTTATTTAAAATGACTGTTTTGAACAAACTGAATCACTAAAATGAATCAGACTTTCCAACACTAATATGAGAAAGAGCTACAAGCACAAACATTGTGACATTAAAAAAAGCAGTGCGGTGCTCTTGGTGAAAAGTAGGTTGTTAAAAGCAGCTGAACTACTATCATGCTACTGAAAAATGTAGTGTCGCTGCTTTTAGTTAGCTTCTCCCAGCTCACTTCTGTTTACTCTTTTTCTTTTTCCATCTCCCACTTTCTCTCTCCCTCTCTTTCTCTCTCTCTCTGATTGATGGGATGTGAGCTGTGGTATGAGTTCGGACAAGCTTAAAGATGTCAGCACCAGCAACATTGTGGAAAAGCCATGAACACCTTCTCACTGCCTCTTCTGACAGGGTCAGCGAGAAGACGGACTGATGAGAAATGAGACCAGGAAGATGGATGCGTGGGCAAGGAGAGCAGAACGATGGATGAATCGGAAAGGTACGAAGAAAGATGGATAGATGTCTCAACTGTCAAACATGTTACCAGTCATGTGTGAGGGGCATCAGTCTTAACTGAGTCCAAAACTCAAAATTAAATCAATCGCAGCAGAGCGTTAAGTATCAGTGCCTAATCTTTCAAAACTGCTTTGTTTTTTTAACTGTAAGTTTAAGTTAAAGGGACAGTTCACCCGCCCAAGAAAAAAAAAATAAATAAATAAATATATATATATATGCATATATATATATGCATATATATATATATATATATATATATATATATATATATATATATATATATACACAAGAATTTCACTTGGTGCCTGTATTAAAACGAGAATAAGAATTTAATTTAAGTCAGTGGGGATTAGAAACTCTTTGGCTTTTCCTGCTAAATAAATATGAATAAATAAACACTAATCTCACGTCTTCTCTAGAGTTTCAAAAAGAGATCTTACCCCCGGTTTCACAGACAAGGCTTAAACCTAATCCTAGGCTAAAATATAAGTCTGAGCTGGTTCAGATAAAAGAAACTTGCACTGACTGATCTTAAATTATATTAGTGCCTTTGTTTTGTCTCAAGATGCACACCAGTAATGTTTTTTCCAAGTACGTTTATAAAAATTATTTAAATGTGCTATTTGAACTATGGCCTAATCCTGACTTAGTCTAAGCCCTGTCTGTGAAACCGGACCTTAATGTGTCAGAAAAGTCTGCAACCAAAATTCACAGATTTCAGTGTTCGCACCTGTGATATTTTAGTATTATTTATATACAAAACTTTCATTTTCATTCATTTTTATATTTTCATTTTAATTTAAGTTTTAGTGCTTTTACTATGTGCTTTTGAAATTTTTAAATATGTTAATACAGCTTTAATACAGTTGTACTAGTTTAAGTACTTGAACTTAAAGGCAACATTTCTCTCTTTTTTTGTTTTTCATCAAACATTCATATTTTGTATCACTTTCATTTTTATTGCCAAAAGCAATTTTTAATAGTTATTAGATTTTATAACAATAACACTGATTCAAACATTCCTCTTCAACTTTGTCCACAATCAAATGATCAGAGCTTCGGTCCACATTTATTTTACAGCTCTAGATGCCAAATGGAATCTTTGGAAAAATAAAGTTGACTATTAAATAAAATATGAGTGAGAACTCTGTGATATAGCAACCTATGAGCAATAATTTTTTGATGTGCCATTGTAGAGACTAAGTCTATCCCTCACAGCCTTGTTCTAATTTGCGTTAAATTACGACATATGAAGCATGATGTAGCGCAACAGTGTATGAAGATTTTTCACACCAAGCAGCCTCCTCTTGGTCAGTGCAACAAATCCATGTAAGCAACTTCAAAATCAGTGCAGGGAATCTTTTGCCCTCACACGAATTTCCAAATCACATGGATTCCCATTGAAAAGACTGGATTGCACCTGTGAAAATTTGGTGAACAATGGTAAATGTGAACGCACCTAAAGCCCTTGCACTCTTCTGTTGAGATCTTTGGTAAGTGACATGCTTGTTTAAACATATTTAAAATGTAATTCATACAATGATGTGTTTTAATTTCTAAATTTGTAATTCATTGTTACATATATATATATATATATATATATATATATATAGATGGTGGGAGGTCAATAAATAACAGATCATTTGAACTTTGAATATTCTGAATACAATTTTCTTTATCTTGTGCACTCTTGATCTACTTTATTCCATTCAGACTGCTTTTATGAACCCAAATATGAAGATGAAATCCAACTGACTCTTTGAAACATTTTCCATGTGAGCTTCACGCATGACTGGCACACCTCTCGAATGTTCATCTGTCCCACGAGCCTCACAGTTCAACCTTTAGTCCTCATATTCTGTGGGCTGGTCCTGCTTCGGTCTGGGTCATGGGGTCAGTGCTCGTCCAGACCTTGAGGAAAGAGCGACAGTACAGCCAAAGGCAAATTCCAATAGTTTTCCAGCAGGGGCTTTGTATCCCCACTGAGAGTGTTGATGGCTCCGGAGCACAGCGAGGACAGGGGTAGGTATTGACGCAATCACTCATTGAAAACATATGGAGAACCAACAGGAGAACAGAGCCTGATAAACACCCTATCTGTGCACAAACCAATTAGAAGAGGGTGTCTAAATGTTCGGCACTGGGGTGCGATCAAACACACACGCTCAAATACGCCCCACAAAGGCATTACAAGAAAAAATAGACGCATCTCTATCGCTTTATTACATTTTCAAAATGCAGACGGCAACAGTAGGCATAGCGCAGGGCCTCCACCGGCTTATATGAATAACTTACAGACCACCGACGGCTGCTCCTGATAGCTGGAAAACTCATGATGGCTTTTGAGTGAGAACTCCAGGGCGGGAAGTGATCGCTGCATGCATCTTTGAACTGTTGTCTAACTGCTAGTGGCAGCACAGAGCTGATGCAGGGCCGACGGCGAGTGGGACAGAATTGCCTCAGCCTGGTGCCACCATCAGATGCAGAGGAAGATGGAGATGTGCAGTTAAGAGCCTCAATTAGGGAGGACGCAGATGCTCCACCTGCCTCCCATTGTGAATATATGTGTGTGTGTGTGTGTGTGTGTGTGTGTGTGTGTGTGTGTGTGTGTGTGTGTGTGTGTGTGTGTGTGTGTGTGTGTGTGTGATGTATGAGAGACACAGAAGTGGAGCAGATTTTCATTTTGGGAAGCCACAAGTGATTTCGCACTTTAGGTTGTAACTAACTAAAAGTAGTGGTGCTACTAACTGCATTTTGTCAGTTTTTTGTCAGCAGGCAATGTCTAAGCCTACAGAGGACAAGTGGATGGATGGATGGTCTTCTATCTTAGGCAGCATTTTCCAAAAGCATTGTAGGCCCAAGAATGTCATAGAAACCAATGGCACCAATGGTCTCTAATGATCTACAGGATCTCATTGATTAATTCTAGTGAATCAGTTTGTTTCAGTGGTTCATTTGCATTGATTAAATAATTCTTATACCTGCAATTAAAAAAAGAAAAAAAAAAGAAAGAAACAATATAAAAACATCTATCTATCTATCTATCTATCTATCTATCTATCTATCTATCTATCTATCTACAAACAATCTTCAAATAAATTTTGGTAAGAGCAAAGTTTATTTATCAAAATATATTTTATGCAATATATAACTATACCTTAAAAGTTGCAATATATTGAAAATTATACATGTGTATATAAATTTAACCTTAAATTAAAAAATATTGTTACTTAATATTTAAACTATCTAAAAACTTATATATGTATGAGTATGTATCTGTATGTTTCAAATATTATATTAAATATCTACTGTGTGTACATACAGTACAGACCAAAAGTTTGGAAACATTACTATTTTTAATGTTTTTGAAAGAAGTTTCTTCTGCTCATCAAGCCTGCATTTATTTGATCAAAAATACAGAAAAAAAAAATGTAATATTGTGATATATTATTAAAATTTAAAATAATTGTTTTTAAATTTATTTTACTTTAAATTATCATTTATTTCTGTGATGCAAAGCTGAATTTTTAGGATCATTATCACATGATCCTTTAGAAATCATTCTAATATGATGATTCATTATCAAAGTTGGAAACAGTTCTGCTGCTTAATATTTTTTCAGAACATGTGATACTTTTTTAGGATACTTTGATGAATAAAAAGTAAAAAAAAAAAGAAGCTATGTTTTTAAAATATAAAGATTTTGTAATAACAATATACACTACTGGTCAGTAATTTGGGGTCAGTATTTTTTTTTCTTTCTTTTTTTAAAATAAAATCAATACTTTTATTCAGCAAGGATGTGTTAAATTGATAAAAAGTGATAGTAAAGAAAATATATTCTTTTTTTTATTTTGAATAAATGCAGTTCTTTTTAACCTTTTATTCATCAAATATATTAGACAGCAGAGCTGTTTCCAACACTCATAATAAATCAGAATATTAGAATGATTTCTAAATGATCATGTGATAGACTGGATGTTACATGTGACACTGAAGGCTGGAGTAATGATGCTGAAAATTCAGCTTTGCATCACAGGAATAAATTATTTTTTAAAGTATATTCAAATAGAAAACTATTATTTTAAGTTGTAATAATATTTCACAATGTGTGTGTGTCTGTGTGTGTGTGTGTAATGTGTATTAATTATTTTTTAAAGTATATTCAAATAGAAACACATTCATGTATATATTTAAGAAAAATATGTAATGTTTATATATGATATTTATTTATAATCTAAATTATATTAATATAAATATATACATGTATATATTTTCAAAATGTATACTTATGAGGGGCCATACAAGCCATAATTCATTCTGGCGCTCTCACACACTTACATTCTCCTTTCACATACATACATTTCTATTCTCAAACTTACATTTTCTTTTCGCATACATATACTTTAACTCTCACACGCATACAATCTTGTTTCACATGCATGTTTCTGCTTACATATATACAGTATGCACTTTTACTTTTCAAAACATACATGTATTCTTACTTTCACGCACATATATTTACACTTCCACACATATGTATTTTTTATTTTTACATGCCTACATTCTAACGTTCATATACATATATTGTCACTTTCACATACAGTATGTATATGTTTCTCACTTGTATGCATGCATGTCTGATCTTTTTTTATCCATTACATCCTATTTAAGCAGGAACTCTCTTTCAAACCAGGAAATACATATGCAAGACTTGCTCAGGTCATCCTAACACAACTATACAATAATGCTATTCAAAGTCATCCTGTTTTATTTTAAGTACAATTTTAATTTTAAAATATCATTATGTAACCCACTTGTTCTACGGGACTTAAATATGCACTAATCAGGAATTTTCATAACCGATTCCAATTGCAGATTTTTTACAATAAAATGGGCTGGTTTTCTTACTGGTTGCCAATTTATTTATTTATTTTATATATATATATATATATATATATATATATATATATATATATATATATATATATATATATATATATATATATATATATATATATATTTTTTTTTTTTTTTTTTTTTTTTTTTTTTTATTTATTGTTTATTTTGCTCTGTTACTGGTCAAACTAACAAAAATGTATAGAACAGCAATATCAATATGTGTGTATATGTGTGTGTAGCGTACCGTGGGGTTTCAGTCAGGGCCTTCAGTAAGCAACTGTACGTTATATTTTTTTTTACATTTCTGTGACTATTCTCTGTAACAGCTAACGCAGCCATATGCATATCATTTGCATAGTATGCCGCACACAGGCTCTCAACGACAATGACAGCTGACCAACAATTCCAACAGGGGTTGGGTTAAATTCAGAGTAAATTTCCCTACATGGATCAGTAAAAGTAATCCACCAATAGATGGGTCACTATGAACATTCAGGTCACTCTAAAATGACGACGCGCCCACAGCGGCAAAACTGTACAAATGCTGGACATTCACACACCACGCCACAGTATTTTCAAACAACACGTACACCTCCATAACAATGTGCATGAATTAATACTCGTCAAATCATAAAGCACTCACCTGTCACTTGTAAATAAAGTCCCTTTACTCGTATTAAAAAAATAAACATGGCCAAATAACTTGTTGTGCTCGGTGCTAGCTGTTAGCCACTCATAGGTGCAATTGCTGAAATGCCGCACAAAACCATTGTTAGCGAATTCAGTTTAAATAGTTTATCCTTCAGTTATTCCTCTTTTATCTGCAAAAGAGCGCCTTGAAAAGGCAGATCGGCAACAAGATCTGATGTAGAGGCGCCGGCGACAGCAGCTTGAAAATTCCCAACTAAACGCAGTGTTGCCAAATTGGGCTACTTTAACAATGTTGCCGCGGGTTGTTTTTCATGTCTGCTGGTTGAAGCGACCTCAGTAACGTGATATTTATCCCCTGGAATGTGATTTTTACCAGGAGAACCCCGCCAAAAACGTGTATTTAATTCCTGGAACGTGATTTTTAACGGGGGACACCTCGAAACACAATTGGGTGGGTTTAGTCGAGAAAACCTGGCAACCCTAGCTGGGGGAAGCACTGGGCACGTAGCTGGACCCAGAGGGCGTACTGTCATGGAACGTCAAAATTTGATTGGCTGATGATTCTGTCGCTAATGCTCGTTACGAATCAGATTTGACGTCTTTGAACGAAAGAGAATCACTATCTGTATTGCTGGCCCTGTTTTTATACAGTCTATGTGCTGGCCACAGACTCTTTTTGTATGTAGGATATTCCAGTTCAACCTCAACGAAACTAATCATAGGCAATTTTGTGGACATTACACAAATGAAAATGATACCTAAATAATAATAAAAACATTTTTTACACAATTTTATTTTTTATAGGGCAAGCAGAGAAGGTCCTGCTGACCCCGACGGCCCACCACTGTAAAGTGTTTCCATTGCTGTACACAGTGCTGCACTTACCAGCACTCCTTTAATAATACTGTATGTATTTTACAGAAGAGGAAAAGAAAATGCCATGAAAGTTTTTCTGAAGACAGTTCTTAATAACCCCCACCCCAATTCAGTATTTATGGTTTTCTTCCAGTATTTCAAGCATCTCAAACAATTAATTTGTTCTGTCTGGTTCAGTATTTTCTATGCTTGCGTGACTATTCTCTCCACTTCAGTGCATCTTTCTTACAGATAATATCATGATGATCACTATAAGTTTGTGTTACCGAATGGTATCCTGTCAGGAACAACCTTCCTGCGCTGTTTATGGGTCGTTTTTTATTACTGTCACACAGTGTCTACACCGGACCGCAACAGTCTAGTCCAGTGGTTCTCAATTCCAGTCCTGGGGACCCCTGCTCTGCACATTTTGCATGTCTCCCTTATTTAGTCTTAGGTCTAGACTACACCGGACGTGACAAAGCAACCATTACAAATCATTTTAACTTTGTGTCAGTAAGTCATAAAAAAATTATGCATCAGTTTACTGTCGGGGAATTGTTGTGTGGCATCACATCCAGTGTAGAGAGCATCACTGATTATAATGTGCTGTATAGTATTTTATCTCGCATCCAGTATAGACATGTGCAGTGTTGCCAACTAATCATGAGACTTTTTGCCGAGATTGCGCAAGAGGTAAAGGAAAACTATCCAATGTAAGTTAAATATTAATATAATAAATAGATTTACATATAATTTGGTAGAAAAACAAAGTGTTGCACGTTTTATGGGTGTAAATATGAGTAGTGGTGATATTTATTTTGTAAACATTTGCAACTGCTTTTTATCACTTACTTAGAAGCACCACACATTAAATTGTGTCATGTTCTAGGGACTACTGAACAGACATTTAGAAGTTGATTTTAAAATGCAAAGTATATAAAATTAAAATTAAAATAAAGCTATGTAAACACTTGCATTTTTACAACACTATAAGTGTGTCCCATCAGGTAACAAAAAGTTCAACACACACTTGTGGTCTTCATCCTCACTTGACCACTAGGGCTGAATACAGGAAATACATTATAGAAGTAGTCAAGTGTAAAGACCACAAGTTTGGGTATTTGGACAATGCAATATATATATATATATGTATATTAGGGCTGTCAGCGTTAACGTGTTATTAATTTTACAATCCTTAACGTGTTAAAATAATTTAACTCAATTAACGTAAAATTACTGAAGCACAATTTCTATTCTAACCCTTTAACACAATTTTGCTTCTCTGCTTGCGATCAGATCATTTTAAGCAGCTAAACTTCGGGAAAGTTTTCAGTCTAATGATACAGTAAGCGAATGCATTCAAACAATCCGTCCAAAACAGCACTCATATAAAGGAAACCAGGCTGATTACATCAGAGATTGCAGAGAGAACAGAGACTCGCATTGCATTTTCAGTGAATTGTTCATTCCAGTGTGTTTCGCTTTAAAACACAAGCTCTGTCATATTCTGTGATTGTCTCTGAAGAGCGAGAGCCCTCATACGCCGCGCTGTGTGTGAAGTACAGACTGAACAGATTGTCAACACATCCCAGTACTGTACAGCCAGATGAGACGCAAACTACGGCTTCTCGACTTGATAACCAGTCTCGCTAGTAAAGTTTTGATGGATAAAGACTGCAATCAAGGTAAAGACAATTGCAGTGGCGTTCAGGAGTCGTACAGTAAGCACGCGTGAGTCTGTTATTATAATGCATGTATGAGTGCTCTTGACTCACTGATCGCACATTGTATTTATGCACAGGCACAGACATTTCTGTACATTCACGTTGTTTCCACAAACATTCACGGTAATGTTTTGATTTGTCATATGTATGTTGCTGTTTAGTTATTTTGAATGGATCCGTGTACTAGATATATGCAGTCAGCCATTGGTTGGTTTAGGTTTTTTTTTTTGCCATCACCATGTGGTCATGTTCGGTATCGCAACTACTTTGTTAATAGAAAAGTTTAACTGTGTTAAATTTTGAGTAGCTTGTATCTTAACATACTACATTTTCACAGTCTATTCATCAGTAGCTTGTGAATTGATTGTACCGTTTATCTTGTTTTAAGTCTTACTTAAGTTGAACAGATTAGACTGAGCTAAATCGAATTGTTCTGAACAGAATGAAGTTGATAAACAGACAAAAGAAGACAACAAGTGCTTACACTCCCAGCCGACTGATAATGAGCAACTACCTGAGTCGACTGGTGCCGTCATTAGGAGCCTGCCGGGGGAGCTGCCTCTGGACGTCTAATTACACACACAGGATTGCGGTGTCACTCCTAAACTCTGCTGTCATCGGACACAGATGGGGTTTGATACCTTTAATTAGTGTGCGCTGCTCCCTACACAGCTCTCGGGTGCTAATCAGAGACAACAGCGTGCAGTACATCAACATATGACCCCACTGCGGTCACACTGCACCCCCGCCGGGCCTCGTATGGCAGTGGAGACGCAGGGGAATAATCTATTAAATACTCGACAGGAAATCTAAAGAGATGAGAGGAGAGATGATGGCTTGAACTGTGACCAGAAGAGCATGAAGGGAAAATGAAGGCCCACAGCTCTCTCTCTCTAGAATGAAGAGATTAGAGATCTTAAAAAGCAGTAGGAGATGTGTGAGATGTTGGAATTGGTGAGAAGTGCGAGGCATCACTCACAAGTGTGTGTGTGTGTGAGTATGCGTGAGTGTGAGTGTGAGGGCACACAGACGAAAGGCCACACTGCAGGTGTGACCAGCAGAAATACTCAACATTTCATTGGCACCGCTGTGCATGTTGGAATGAGGAAAAAGGCAGTGTGTGTTTAATAATGAGAGGATATTAAAGGGATAGTTCATCCCAAAATGAAAATTCTGTCATTTATTCACCCTCATGTTGTTAAAAACCTGTATGAGTTTCTTTTATGGAACAGAAAGAGTCACTTTTTGATAAATGAAACTCATGTTGTCTGTTCAGGAAAAATCAAAAACAACTTCAAGGAATGCATTTTTTTTAATATCTTCTTTTGTGTTCCAAGAAAAAGAAAAAATCATACAGGCTTGGAACAACATTAGGGTGCAAATGATGACAGAATTTTCATAAAAACTATGGCAACCAACAAAAGATTATTAATACTCTTAATTCAACTGAGCCTCTTAATACAAAGAGACTAAGACTTAAATGAAAACAAGAAACAAACGGGCTTGACTGAGGTTTGTGTCTTTTTGTCTTTGATTATGGCATTTCAGAATAATCCAAAATATAATTAAATTTGGTGATTAAAGCTTTTCAGTCATCTGATTTTCTCTCATTTTAAAAAGCATTGCATCTCCTAATAATGCAGACCCATAAGGTGCCAGAGGACTGAGTCTGAAAATTCAGAAATAAGTTGCCATTTCTGAACTTTCTATTCCATCGTCTTGAAGTCAATGTGTTTTTGAATGGGTTTTAGGTTAAATGCTTCAGATAAGGTCAGTGGTTAACACAAGCTCAAGATATTTTCATGTAAAATTTTGCTGTGACCAGCAAAGTTTATGATTATTACATGGTTTCACAAGTGAAGAAATAAAATGCTAAATGTAGGTATTGCGCCATATAAACTTTAAAACTAATTCAAAGCCGCAGCAGGCTAAGACATGTGGGTCTACACTGAAGACGTGTCACGCTGAACCATTGCACATGATGGGACGTCTTTATTGTTCCATTTCACAAGCTTAGCAAGAACCAACACTTACTTGTATTGATGCATTTCATAAGGCGTGCAAAGATACCTCAGACAGTGCAATAACAGAAGATGATGATGATGATGGCGACGGTCAACAGAAAGTTTCTCCACACGCTCACCCTGCAGCCATAATCCAAACACCCGCCACCAAACAGGTGAGCACACACCTATTTATACAGACACCACACCCCCGGTGACACCCACAGTAACCAATGACATCACAATGCGCGTGCACATACACAACAGTATAGAAAAAAGGAGAAAATATCATAAAAGACTAATCAAACCCAAATGTATGGCTCCTACAGTAGGCTATGCATGTACTACACTATGGTCTCATGACTTTAATGTCACCACAATTAAAGGGATAGTTCTCCCAGAAATGAAAATTCTGTCATTAGTTACTCACTCTCATGTCGTTCCAAACCTGTAAGACCTTCATTCTTCTTCGGAAAACAAATTAAGATATTTATATTTTTGATGAAATCCAAGAGCTTTCTGACTGCATCAGACATCAGTGCTTCAACCGTAATTTTATGAAGCTACAGGGATCATTTTTTGTGCACACATGAAATTAAAAATACTAACTTTTTCAACAATTTCTTCTCTTTTGTGTCAGTCTCCACAACAGTGCATGTTCACAAGAGCACAAAAAGTATTCTAGTAGCTTCTTAAAATTAAGGTTGAGCCACTGATGTCACATGGACCCTTTTGACTATGTCCTACTACCTTTCTGGGCCTTGAATATGTCAGTTGCAATGTTGTCTATTCAGGTTCAGAAAGCTCCCAGATTTCATCAAAAATATCTTATTTATGTTGCAAAGATGAATGAAGGTCTTACGGGTTTGGAACAACATTATAATTTTTGGGCGAACTAAGCTTTAAGCTTCCTAAAACTAGGTTTTATTTAAAAATCTTTCACAGAAAGTTTGAGTTAAAATAGGTTGCAGGAGCATGATTATAAACACAATGAGGCTGTGAAAGTGGTTTTAAACACAATGAGGCTGTGAAATTGACAAATTCAAAAAAGACATTATTTATTTTGTTTGTTCACCCAAAAATGAAAATTCTGTCATTAATTACCCACCCTCATGTCGTTTCAAACCCGTAAGACCTTTGTTCATCTACAGAACACAAATTAAGATATTTTTGTTGGAATCTGAGAGCTGTCTGACCCTGCATAGACAGCAACGCAACTTAAAAGTCCAGAAACGTAGTAAGGAGATCGGTAAAATAATCCATGTGATATCAGTGGTTCATCCGCAATTATACGATGCTACGAGAATACTTTTTGTGTACAAAAATAAATAATGACTTTATTCAACAATTCGTCTCCTCAGCATCACCCTGTAAACAATGTATGCTGTTCTGTGTCAGCTGCGTCACGCCGGATACGCTGTTTCCTACGTTGTTGTGATTTGATCTGAACGGAAACAGCGTTTCTGACGTGACGCCAGATTCTCGTAGCTTCGTATAATTTCGGATGAACCACTGATGTCACATGGATTATTTTACAGATCTCCTTACGTTTCTGGATTTGGGAACATTTCAGTTGTGTTGCTGTCTATGGGAGGGTCAGACAGCTCTCAGATTCCAACAAAAATATCTTAATTTGTGTTCTGAAGATGAACGATGATCTTACGGGGTTTAAAAGACATGAGGGTGAGTTATTAATGACAATTTTCATTTTTGGGTGAACTAACCCTTTAAGGCTTTTAACCAAAAACCCATTCGATATTAAAAACCACCCACTTGGGGACGATCGAAATGCTAAAGTGCTAACTAATTTTCATCACTCCAACACTATTAAAGGTTTTTATTTTTTTTTATTTTTTTTATGTTTTCCTGGTTGTCTTGGACTTACACTGACACCTAGTGGTATGGATGTAGCTAAATCATTTGAAAAAATTTTCAAAACTACTTATTTAAAAGCGCAAAAAGTTTACTGATTGGAAAAATGACCTTTAGAGATCACAGGAGTCCTGTGACACCCTGACATATTCCCCAGCAACTTTTAAATTGGCCTCTCAAAGTTGCCTCACCTCTTTGACATGAAAGTTTACGTTTTTATTGTAAACTCTGCATAAAAAGTGCAGCATGCAATAATCTCTCAGCAAATAAGACTCAGTGGCCTATTTATACCTGTTATGACTCTGAAAAGATCTGCAAAAAAACAGCGGCAGATTTTCACACTGCCTTCTCCGAGCCCAAATGACTTTTTCATGAGCCTAATAGGAAATTATGGGTTATTATATTCTGCCGCTTGACACCCTGATTATAAAACAGCAAACACAAAGAACTGCAGGAGTGTGGGAGAGAAAAAAATGAGCCGGCGAAGAATGTACCACTTTATTTTGAAAAGAACCACATTCTCTAATTCATTACTCTCCCAAGAAGCAATATACACCTCATTACACTAAAATGAACGAAAAAAAAAATTATTTTCCCGCCTTACATTTGCTCATGACTGCGACCTAATCCTCAGGGCCTCGGGGTAACCTACTCTACTCCCCCTACATCCACCCCCAAAAAATCTCATCAGCCCTCATTTGCCTCTAATTCAGCTATCTGTTCAACTTTAACCATCCATCTGCCCCTCTCAGCCGACAGTGGATGAGACTATAGCGAAATGTATACCATGTTTTACGAGATTTACAGCAACTACATTCATCACCAAGGAAGAAGTCCCGAGAGTTTCTTGAGTGTTCAGTCGTTAAGATAAAGACTGGAAACTAGAAAACAATTCTACACAGGCCAGCTCTTAACAGCCTAAATTCTCTCTTTTTAAAACATCGCAAAAGTGCTTTTGCCCCATAAACCATGAAGTAAAAACAGTCTCTGAATTCCTGCAGGCCTTGTTGGAACAAATCAGTAAGTTAACACGTTAAAACACAAGATATATGGCCATGTTGCTCCAAAAGAAGACTTTTTGGAACAGTTTCTTGGCACAGTCGTGAAATTCTCCACATTTACTAACGGTCCAGTGAGAGATGACAAATTCATTGAGTCTCTGATGACTGATGGAGCACTTCTTTTAATATAAGTGTTTTTGTTCTTTAGTTACCAAGGCTTTCAGATTTTAAAATTTGTGTTTTAGGATTCTTCTGGCACTGTTCTCAACCTCAAAGAAAGGATGTGGGAGATAAGTTGATTCTGTCAAAGCAATCTGTCACAAACAGAATGAATAATATTTGTCTTTTTATTTTCAAAACCTTTTTTTATTATTTCAGCCAATTAAATAGATTTTTTTATGGGCATTTGATAAGCATGGCTTTTATTTTTTGCTTTAGTTATTACTGTTTTAATTATTATTTTGGTTAATAAAGTTGAATCCGGTTGTGGGGAAAAAGCACTGAAATTCTGCTTTGAAATATTGTTCAGCTGGAATCTCAAACTTGGTTGTCATCTTTTTGAGCTTGTCTGGATTAGTTATTGCAAAGATCATAAATCCAAGAGTAAAAAAAAATGAATTACAGCACCTTATTACAAACTGTATATTTGACCACAAACATGGTAATTTAATGTCTCTACTATTGCCAAAGTCCTTTATAAGGAGAGACTGTTCACTTTGCAGCCATATTTGCAAAACCTCTGGACATCTCAGGCATCTATTCCTGTCAGTGTGAATGAGGAAATCCTGAAATCTCAAAAACTGCCTGCCAAATTCACAATTTTTTTCTTATTCATTTTAAATTCACAAAACAGCAATAAACTCTGACATGAACTGTCTCGTAAATGTTTCTTATGCTTGTATAGGCCTATATGTATGTGTGTGTGTGTGTCTATATTCAGGTAGCTCCAGTTATTGTGTATAAACTAAGGGAACCAGAGCCTCTAATGGCATTTGAAGTGACTTTTCTATGTGGTCATTGACACTTTTATTTTGAAGGCGGGACATATTCTTCTATATTGCACACTGCTGTTTCTCTTAGAATAACTCATTTGCGGCATCTTGAGACTAGTAAAAAATGGTCCCTAAAGACTGCAGTATTAATTTTACGGTCATGGAACATTAACATGATAGGTAAAAATTGATAGCCTGAATGCACTGTAAGTCGCTTTGGATAAAAGCGTCTGCTAAATGCATAAATTTAATTTAATTTAATTTTAATTTAATTTTATGATACATAAAACCTTAGACAACCTAAGACAGTTGACTTGAATTTCTGAAGTCCTAATTTGCATACGTATGCATAGTTAGATGATCTTTTTTAGTAAAGATCAGTATAAAAAATTCAACAAGAGGTAATGTACTTTTAATACCCTAACTAAAAAACATAGTGTGAAATGTTGGACACTTCATGCATCGCCGCAGCCTTTTTTATGTAAAATAACATTCTAAAATGTACAAACATATAGTGCATCTGAAATCACGTACCATCCAAGTTGAATTTGAACTTACTACATGACCATTAAAAAAGTATGTTCGTACTATCTACCATGTTGTTGCTATCATGTGATGTCACAAAGTAACAACATGGTGTCTGTTGTCACTTCACTGCCATTCATAAATCCTCTCCCGAGGCCTCATGGGATATTAAAACGTCCATCGAATTCACACTTTGAAATCATGGCGGAGGTAGTTCATCATCTGGGTACATTCCGCCTACTGTTTTTCGAATACTATACATTCGGACGTAGGGAAGTATGCTATTTCAGATGCAGTGATAGTGTATAGTACATAGAGTAAGTATCAATATAATATCTCATTAATGAATAATATAAGACAAAAAGACAAAGGTAACAAACTTTACAGTCTGTTTCCCACTTTACTGTCTCACCTTTGCGGGTACATGAGACCAAACACTTCACAGCTTTTGTTCCAGCATCCATGAGAAACAGCAGCAGTTCAATAGAGCCACAGAATAAAAGCAAATCTTCCATCACCTACTTGAATTGTACTGTTGAGTGTAGTTCTGCTTTCTCTGAAGTGTCCGTCAACCTTATATTGAACATGGTCCAATAGATGTGTGTGCAGAGTGAAAGAGTGTGTGTGTGTGTGTGTGTGCGCATGCACGTTTGAGGGGTGTTTAGTGAAGGATTATGCAAATGAAATTTGGGAGAAAAAAAATTCCTGTCCAAAAATGACTCGGGCGTAACGCTTGCTCAGGCGGGGTGCTTGACTAGCGTGTGTGACCGAGCCGCCATTGCCCACGCTTTCCCACAATCCAGCTTTGTTCACTGGGACGTCACCATGAGGGTCTGTGGAGAGAAGGAAGAGCTCAAAAGAAAAGAGGAACAAAGCAAAGTAGATAACTATAGAAAGATACTGGTCCATCTTTCCATCTCATTTCTATCAGATTTACTAGCGCATAAAATATACACCCTTTGGGAAAACGGAGCTCAATCGCTCAACTCAAACCTATACGATAGAGAACAGTGTCATGATTTCCTTTCCATTAACTTTCTAAAGTCTCTGGTGAAGCTACAATCCAACAATTACAGGCAATTATTAAAGGTCAGCTGGTCAACTTACTAACTGCTCAGGGGGGAAATGAGTAGTTCCCCACAGCCCAGAACGCAGTCTGATTACATTCAGAGTAGCATACTAACATACTATTTGTATTATTTCTGTATATACTGTAAATAATGATTTTGACTATTTGTAATACATAGCATTAGATCATTTTTTTTGCATATAAGTCATGTGGATTGGGTTATGTTGTAGTATACATGCTGTGCACAGTATGCACATTTTCTGTATGTATACAATACTGCAAAACCTATTACATTTTCAGAATGTGCAGCATACAGAAGTGCACACTACACTGAGTACTGTGCATCCCACAATGCAATGCAAATGACCTTCCATATCAATAAGATTAATGAAACAAAAGTCAATAGTAGTGATTTGTATTCTCTTTTCATTTGATTTATGAAATAAATGTAATTTAGCCTTATTTTTAAGATGATAACTGGACACATACAACATGGCAAAATCAACAATATCAGTACTACTGTTTTACATTTTTACTGTGGAAAAATGCTTACTTTTTATTGAGAATAGTAAGAAGCTTGGAATTTATAATGCTAAACTACTAAAGGTTTATTATCAACATTACATTTAGTCATTTAGCAGACGCTTTTATCCAAAGTGACCTTACAAAAGAGGACAATGGAAGCAATCAAAATCAAACTATTTAGAAAATATTTATAAAAATATTAAAAAAATTACATGATATAAAATTTGCGTATGCATGTGTGTGTGTGTATATATCAAAACAAACTTTTTATCTTTTTTAACACAAAATTAATATTCATTAATAATTTTAATCATTATATATTTTGGGAAATTGGGCAAAAATAAAAAAAACATTTACCTTACATGGAGCTTTTGCATCAGTTTTTGTCATGCAGTAAAGTACATGAGATTGAAATTGTCCTTTGTGAAATTGTTGGTATTCATTATAGATTTAAGCAGATGCTGTTCCAAAGCTGAGAAAGGACACAAAATAGCAGGAAGAGAGATGAGAAGAAGTTTCATTCCACACCTTTGAACTCCCCGGGTCAGGCCTCTTTGGTCAACAGGGAAAATCACCATGAACGCACCAAACCCACCAGCAGAAACATCCTCAGCATCTCTCTGACCCATAGGTGAGATGGACGGACGCCGATGCACTTTTTAACTGATGTCAGTCAGCAGAAGAGCACAATACAAAAGCTACAGCTTTAGCTGAAAATTGCGTGAAACTTCCAGGAGGAATATTTTATGCTTGCTGTGCAGACAATGGACAAATGGCCAAGGAAATCCAGAGCGACTCAGTGGGGAACCAGGAAAATCTCCACACCAGCCTCCGGATTTCAGACAAAGAGGCACAAAAGGTAATTTTTTATCTGCCGAGCAGCATCTAAACGGTATCAGGAAGGAGCTGCTTTTCACGGCTGAGAGCGCAGATGGAGTGCTGAATCAAGCTGGGATGATCATCAACAACACACCACTGCTCTTCTGCCTTTCAAACAGTCCGAACATAGCTTTTCACTAAGTTGGATTTTCTTTTCTTTTTCTTTCTTTTTTTTTTTTGCCTGAATTAATCTCTTTTCTAGCATGCTTCTTAAAAGCAGGATTCTGTACAGAGCTTAGCCATTGCATTTCTAGTATTTCTTCCTTTTTTCTGCATTTTTCCAAATTCCTGCTGTGGCGATCAATAGCGTTTGTCATTTGTTCTCCTTGTTGGCTTGTCTTGCCACATTTTCAGGAGGTCGGAAAATTGGTCTTGACTAGAGTCAACCGGAATCATCAAAAGCGAATCCCATCAGAGGACAATGAATTGTTCCAGCAAGAAAAATCTTTTGCTGCTAAATATTGAAAAACATTTCAAGAAAGGCAAATAAAGCATGGATGTTACAAATGGAATATACTTACCCCCCCCCCCCCCCCACACCACCCTTCAACATTTTTGTGTTGAAAAAGGAATCCTAGACAGATTATATCAAATGGTTAATCTCTTTAAAATAATATTAATAATGCTATTTAAAAATGTGGCAGCATCGAACTTGCTAGTTGGTTGCTTGTGGGATTAGGAGGTGGGACATTCTCCTTCAGGGAGCATTTGATTGGTCTGTGTAATGCAGGATGAGGCAACACGAACAAGCACAACTGACAACGGAAGGCGACGAACCTTACACTGTAAAATGATGAGTTGATTTATCTGCTTTTTAATATGCCTGTAGTCATAGAGCTTTTTAGATGGATGTCGAGGCTTTTTAGGTCGGGTAGACTCTGCAGTCTTTGACCCACTTCGTTTGCTCGCTTTCATGACTGCAGTATGCTGTGTTTTCAATCTGGCAACCCAGGCTGTCTAAAATATTACCGGGTAAACTGTAAGTGGGCGGAATCACACAGACCAAAACAAAAACAGACATTCCGACACAGAACTCACATTTTCAAAGTAGATTAACTGGCTGTAACACTGTTTTTCAGAGAAACAAGTATGTGAACTTATGTTTCCTGAATATCTGCAAATTATGGTGTTTTAAGGCTTTACTGCAGTCAAAAAATGACAAACGGTACCTTTAAATGCTTATCTGCTAAAAGTGGATTTTGTAAACTTTTTTTTAACTACACTATTGCAAAGCTAATAACATAAGATTATGTCTGGGTTTTCAACATTTTAAATTATTAAAAATGCTTAATTTTAGTATGCTCTTTTAAATGTGTTTAATTTGGTTGCACAGGTAAGGTGATGCTATCAAATATAAATAATACAATGTATAAAGAACACCAAGGTAGGCTATTTCAAAACCAATCTCATGGTAATGACCAAGTAAATGCCAATAAATTTGCGATATTGATATGTTATAATATGTTATTCTTGCTTTCGTTGTTTGATAATGAACATTGGATCATTCTGAGAATCAAATTAGTGGTTTTCATTCATCTTTCAACTCAACAGAATTATAGTTTCTATTCAAACTCAGATTTAATTGATATTCTGAAATATGGTGTTTCTGAAAGACTGTTGGTCATTAAGCAGTGGTGATGTGAGCAGAAAATGACAAAACTCATTATGGTGTTAATGTAATATAATGATTATGTGTGTTTTGACCACTTTTGACCCTGAATTTGAAGAGCGCTATTTCTGTGCTGATGTGTCAGATGTGGCTAAATTTGGAGAATATCAGCCATTCTGTTGTTCAAGCATAATGATGTTTATAGACTTAATTCTTCATGTTATTTAGCAGTTTTAATGGCCCACAAGGCAGGAAGGAGGCCAAACTCAACTGGGCAACAGTGTGAGTGTGTGTATGCGTTTATGCATACAGTGTGCTCTGCTATTAGACAGACAGATGACGCCATCTAGTGACTGAAAATCACATAAAAGAAATCATTTTAAAAAATCTAATTGAAAACCACACAATAAGAATGAGAAAAACGCTGAAGTACAGAAACAACTATATGGTTAGTATAAAACAATAAGGAAGCCCCTTGACAAGCTAAAGAAATGCTATGTTTTTGCAAAAAAAAAAAAAAAAAAAAAAAAAAAAAAAAAAAACTCACTAAAGACTAGCACTTATTAATTATAATAATGCAATATTAGCAGTGTAAATGTGAAGGTTCTAACAACAAAAAAAGACATGTAAAGATTAAGTGCAGCATAGATTATATTTAGAGTAGGCCTATTTAAACTATTACTCAACAGAGGCTAGTAACTTAACTAATTGTTGATTTGTAGTTATTTACAAACATTTAGTAAAAATTATAATATTCTTTGATTAAAAGGAGTTAACCTACTTGTCATGGTAAAAGTATGACAATGGCATAAGTGAAAAAGTAAAAAATAACAAGGGTGAAAACAGAGAAGAGAATTTAATTTCAAAAGAGCTCTAATCACATCTGATCAAATGCAATTACAAAAAGTGAATAAATGAAAGGCACACTTCAGGAATCATTGAAATTATGTACATTAAATATTGATACAGTGATACTGATACGTCATGCATTTAAGTTTGACAGTATTTGACAGCATCAATAACCAGTGAATATATTTCAAAGAATACCATGTCATCAGCGCTGTCAAAACACACCCCTTAAATGTTCAAGTTGGAAATCTGAGAATGCTGATATTGGATTCATATACCTCAAGATGGCTTGCTGTTTTCACAGCACATTAAACTGTTACCATTACACAATGCAGAATCACACCCATTGTAATAAAAAAAAATGCAGTTTGAGACTCAAGACAAAACCATGCTGAGTAACACTAAACGCAGAAGCACATCTACATTTGGAACCAATATTGTGTGGGAATGTGGGAAGTCTCTAAAAATGTAATTCCTTTTATTTATGCAAAAAGTCTTGAAATGGTACAATGATGAGTGGTTAGGAGTGTCACCATGTCATAAAATACCATGTTTTGCTTTTGTAGCTTCCAAACCCTAAAAAACAAAGTGCATCTCTTACATATGCTGGTATTTGGCAGAATCATACACACGGAATCCGTGAATTTATCACACTTACTCCATAATTCACATCTGAAATCAATACCCAGTACAGTCCCAGTATAGGAATGAAAGAAAGACACAAAGAAAAGAAAAAAACAAAAACAAGGATATTTGAAATAAAACATTAAAAAAGCATAATATCTACCATAATTTGACAGTACACCTTAAAAATGACAAATTCAGATAGTCCAAACAATATAATAGTCGCATAAATTAGCAAACAGCTTTCAGGCTTTTCAGTGTTGGTCGATTGGAAATGAGGGGCAATCTTTTACAATATTAATTATTAACACACGTCAACTCAGACAAGAGTTTCCAACCCCTAAAAATTATGCATAAGTAACTTTGGCACAAAACACAGTTTTGACCTTCCGCCACAACAAAATGTATGACCTTCCAAGAAATGTCCAAGAAGATCCATTTGGCCATATCAGTCCAAAAATATTATCTGGTTTAAACCTACACATTCCACTTTAATCTTGGAAAAAAGCATCCAAGCATAGTGACTAGATCCTCTCATGGTTGAAGAAAATGACAACAGCATCATTCAACAACCATTTTGGTGGAAATAATGGGATTGTCTTCATCATATTAGATTTCAGGCAAGTATGAAACACCCCCCAGACATTCATCTGTTGAAAGGAGCAGAAAAGAAAAGCTGTTAAAAAGCAGGTCAGACAAGATACTATCTGAAGTATAGATTTCCAACATCACAGTCCAAAGTCTGAAGCTGAGCAGAGACCGAGCTTTATTTATGTCAATATTTGAAGATCTGGTAGGATAATCTAGTGTTTGACTACCTTCTCAAAGATTTGGCTTCATAAACAGTGGTGTCGTCCTCGTCGCTTTCTAAGTGGGACATTTCCATTGTGTCATCATAGTTTGACAGGAGCCCGTATTTCTTCCTCTGAACACCCGTTTTCTTCAGACTGGAATGAGAGCACAAATCAGAGACAATATACAGTTGAAGAAACAAACTTAAAATACAATTAATCTATTCACCTTCTTATTTCTATATTTATCAGCAAATTATGACTTAAACGTCAGCCCCTGAAGTAGTTGTTAGTAATAGTTAGGATGACCACATGTCTTTTCCTTTTAATTGTTTATGTTTCGGTTTTGATTTTAGTTTGATTTAAATGTTTTGCCTTTGTTTTCCTATTGTTTACACACTTGCTGAAGGTAATTACTGAAAAGTAGTTTGACCAATAATGTGCAGGCATTGTATACTTTTGAGAAGGCAAGATCGATATTGAACGGTCAAAGCAATAAAAATAAGCATACATAGAATGTATGAGGACCACAAACACTACATCAATAGGAAACCAAAGACAAAACCTGGACAAGTACTGTAAAAAGAGAAGATGTTGACACCCTAGTATTAGTCGAGTAACTAGATTGTTGACTATGCTGGTCATGTGATCTCCACGTAAAATTAAAACTTGACTAATTAAAAAGTTTTACACACATGAATATCTAGCGCACCTTAAAAACAAGGATGTTTAAAGGTCCACCGTGCAGCTCTTTGGGAATTCTAGCTTATCTTGTCCCACTACTACTAAAACTAAACTTTAAAAACAAAATAAAACTTTATTTAGCCCAGACAGTCTTGCTCTAGGTAAAAAAATAAAATAAAATAAAAAAATATAAAAACAGATTATATGACTTCATCCTCAAAGTTTCTTACCATGACAACGTTGCATTTTGCATCACTGTCTAAGTATAAGCATCATAAACAATGAACATACTGTAAAGGTAGCAGCACTTTTAATGCAAAACCTGACTTGACATGATTCCAGGTGACTTACCGGACAGCCCTCACTAAGAAATACAGAACTCCGATGGAAGTGATCCCGATCAGAACATACAGAGCCCTGTTTATCATCGCGCCGTCCAGACCGAAGCCCATGTTTGAGTTGGTGGTGGAGGCATTTTTCTGAGGCTCTCCTGTAACGTTACTGATGCTGGGAGTGTTCTTGAGTGCGGGGGATTTAGTGGCGGTGGTCTTACTGCTCGTGTCATCGGCGAAAGAAACGGCCCACAGAGTCAAAACCAGAGGGAACAGTCTTAAATGTGTCATGGTAGCTTGCGTTCGTGATTTTTAAAGACAAGAGAAGTCCCACACACAACTATGAAGTTGTCTTTGACGACAGAATCCAGTTCCTCTTCCTGATTGAAGACGTCACGACCATAGACAGTAAAAGAAATGGACACAGCGACCCCATTGGAACTCAATTGAGACAAGTGAAGCCCATTTTTAGCGATTTTTAGCACTTCCGTTTCTGACGCGCAGACTCCACAACTAAGCTTGATGACGTCAGCAACCTGTCTGACAGATGTAATTCTTCTAGTAGCTGTGCGTGCAAACTGCCATCGTTAATCTTGCAGAGATGGCGAGCTTGAGCGGGGAGTTCTTTGGCCTGAGTGAGCAGGAGTAAGTATTCTGATTAATTATTTTGTATAAGTATTTTAAAATGTAACATTTTCCAGTACGCCATATCTCTTGACGTCTCCCCCGATTTTTTTTTTTTTTTTTTTTGCCTGCGAGCTTCTCCTCCTGTCTGTACGGTAATTTCTCTACTGTGCGACAGAGAGTCGAGTGGTTATGACGCAATCGTTAGCCTATTTTTACAAAAACTGTTTCTACGGGGCCATAATGTAACATAGAAGGTAATGGAGCCCTTTATACATTGTCGTGTATCTTTAGAAATAAATAATGGACAAATGGAGTCTTTAAACGCCTCAGATGTAAAGTTATTCGCTGTCAAAGTGACGCAAAAATGAATGGGAGTCAATGGGATGCTAACGCAAGTGAAGTTCTGCTACAAGATGGCGGCACGCGGCCGACTTCAACTTCCGGTCGACTTCCTTGCCCCCTGGTCACGACAGCACAAGTAGTGTTACGGTGAATTGTGTCCTGAGGGGAATCAACAACGAGATCGGGTTCCCCTTTGAGGGAATGGACGCGTTTAACGTTAACTCTTCTTTTCCATTGTGGTGTTTTGAAAATATGGCTATTATGATCATTTTACTGCTCGAATCATATTCTAAGCAACACCTTCGCAGAGCAGAGCCGTTGAAAACATAACCTTTGGTCGATGCACAACGCGACGCTAGCGTTCCCACAACTTTTTGTCCAAATGACGTTCGCGTATTTGTGTTTGCGTAATGTTTACATGATTTCTGTAATAATCCTGCGGTTTCAGCTGTTCTTCATTTATTGACACAAGAATAAACGTCATGGACTCAGACTTGAGTAAACATATTTATTGAAGGCAAAAAGTACAACTAGGAATGTCATGAAGAACAAGATAAAGACTGAAAACAGTGGAATCCTGATTTTAACCATTTTATACTGAACTATATTTTTGCATGCTGATGGTCCATAGCTGTAATCAAAATATACATGTTTAAAACGGATATAAACCCGTGACTTTTAACATTGTGATACAAAAATAGTATTTACACCTCATCTGTCCACTATAAGAAAAAGCACTTTATAATCGAAGGCATGGATCAATATATCAATGTTGTATATTGAGGGTTTTTAATGTTGTGCAAGGATGCATAATCAGGTTTTATCCAGCCACTGTAAAGAATCAACAATATGATAAAAACTTTTTTTTTCTACATCCCAGGGAGCATTTGGATTTCTTTAAAGCGCCACCTTTTTTTTTTTTTTTTTTTTTTTGATTGGTCCCATACAAACAGTAAAACATGTAACAAAGGGGGGGAAAACACCATACACAGAACCTAATGTAAAATTAAAAATAGTAAAATAACTCAATCCACTATGAAACATTGCTGAGAATATGATATATAAAAAAAAAAAAAAAAAAAAAAAAAAAAAAAAAAGATTTTCAGTATATCATCTGGTCCGAATGTCAAACTTAGGCCATCCTTCCTAAGGCCTTTATAAAACTCTTCTGAAAGCTAATGCAGCGGAATGTCACAAGGATGGACTGCTCTCAGTCAACAAAGACATTATTTTAAAAAGGCACTTGTCAGATTTCAGTTTTGGAGAATAAAGGCCCAGCTCTTTTTACAGAGATCACTAAAGGCCATCTGTTAAGACTGGCATTATGTGACGTGCACAATTCAGCAGGTGTGCTGATTATCAGTCATATCTGGTGGCCATCCCAGTTCACCTGAACTGTTTCCATCACACCGTTCTCCACAGAGAGGCGGACGTAAGCCCATCTGAGAGGACCTGTTTGTACACGCCGTTTGTCGTGAAGCTAAAAGGTGTCAGGATGTCCCTTACGAAGGTACACGGAGGAAAGGCTTTGGTATCAAGCTGTAGTGTACACACAGGTGCCTGAATACATAAAATACATGGGGCATTTAAGTAGAATATCTTAAATAATCTACTATATCACACAACAACACGAAGCCCGACGCTAAACATCTATGCATAATATAGGACAAACAATAAACGGACAGCGGTTAATGATGCCAACATGCAATGGCCCACAGTATAAAAACAATACAAATCTAGACAACACTATTGGATTTATACACAAACAATTGCATAAATTTAAAGGAGGGAATGCCTGTAAACATTCTATGTCTAAAGATACAGTATAAATGCTAAAGCTAGAGGATATGAGGAGTACAACCCTACCGGGAGATACGTAGTTTTAGGCCTGTACCATCAGCCTGATGAAATAACCCATGTGTGTATGAATGTTTGGCCCTGAGGGCACGAAAAGGACTGTAAACTGCAGATTTGCAAACATTAGTTGCAGATGTTTGACTAAGGTTCTGGAGATCTGAAGCAGTAAGGCACAAATGGTACGAATGGAATCAAAGGCCTGTAGTGGTTCATCTCTGCTTCTACAGAAATCATTTTCTGAAGCCTGAAATAGGCTGAAAGTGACAGATGGAGTAATGCATACAGTTATAATGATGTTTTCGGGCCCGACTAATAATACAGCCGTTCTAAAACCTTGAGAAAAAAAATATACGTAAATATCCACTAAAAATGCCTCTTAAATAAAACAATGGAATGATGGAATGATGGAAGTGAGCTTTGTGATTAAGACTCATTAAGGTTTAAAATGACTGGCCACTCCAGCCCTTTCTAGGCTGTGTTTGTCTCAAATGATGGACTTGGAGAAAGAAACCCTTAGATGGTGGTTTTCTCCGAGATCATGGTTGTGGAACTGGATGAGGGACTCGATCGCTTCCTCCACTGAACCCATCTGAATCAGAGCCATCTTGCGATCCTTCCTGGAAGTTGATGAATTTGTTAGTATTTCTTGTGGATACACTGATATAAAATTTATGTGCTGACAAATTCAGTAATCAACAGACTGTTGGGGCCGATTTTAACTCCAAATGACCAGGTAACAAAAGTAAAAACCATTTACTAAATACTTAAAACCATTCACTAAATTAAAAAATAAATTAACTAATAATAAAAAGTAAACTAACTAAATATCACATAAATGATCTGACTTTTTTAAATGGCTCACAAATTATGTTCCTTTTAATCATTTATTAAAATTATTACAATAATCAAAAATGACATTAGGAAATGACACAACCGCGTAAGATGATTGAAATAAATAATTAAAAAATTCTGATGTAGAGATGAATCTGCCTATAATAAAATATTAAATACCAATAAAAATTATTCAGATACATTTTCTGTAAAATTCTGTAAAATAAAAGTTCTGTATTGAATTTTATACACACACACTAATACAGAAATTAATAAACAATTAAAACACTAAAAATAGTAAAAAAGAAAAAAAAATTTGAATGCTATAAGCGAAATGTGCACAAAAGTTTTAAACACACACATACACACACACACACACACACATTATCAGTTGCTGGCTGTGATTACCAGCATAAATAATTTTAAATTATGTTATACTACATAAAGGTCACAGTATGATAATGCCACAAACTGCACACACTTACTGAAAGAACTTGAAGTTCTTGACAAGAGCACCATTGCTAGCAAAGAGCATCTTGAGATCATCTTCAACAACCAAGGGTCTAAAACAGAGACCAAGTTATATGTGAGATATTTGGGTTTTTAAATTAATAGAAAAACAAGACACTGATGTGTTTAAACTCACGGGATATTTGACAGGTGCAGGGTAGATGAGGGAGGAAAGATGTTGGAGTAGTTTTTGGAGCCTGGCTTCTTGAAGCGATGGAGAGGAGAGTTGCTGTAGTCTTTGGTGAGACCCTGGTCCTCATGTCCCTCTCGTGGCATCTGGACAGTCGTGTGTTTGGACAGCGTGATGCGCAGGGGCCTGCCGTACAACTTCTGCCCATTTAGATGGCTCATTGCTGAAATATGAATGTATACATATAGAAATAAACAAATACTGAACTACAAGTGTATCAGTGTGCATCATTCTACGCCCTAGTTTCCCGTAACATCCATCAGTATAACACAATAAAGCACAGCATGACTGATAGCCCTCTGGTCTGGTTTCCTTTGTTAGTTCATCGTGAATCATTGTTGTAGTGGTTTTAAAAAAATAAAAAATAAATAAATAAAAGAGTACAATCTGATCATGAAATATGCACTCATCCATTTCTGATGAGAGACTGAAGAGACTGTTACAACACTTCCAATAAGCGAATATAGTGAGTAGCCAGTTATTGCAGTGTCAACTGGCATCAATGACATTTTGTGAAAGAAATAAATGCTTTTATTCAGCAAGGATGCGGTTTTTTTACATCGTTACAAAAAAAAAGAAAATAAATGTTGCTCTTTTGAACTTTCTATTCAATAATCCTGAAAAAAATTTAGACAGCACAATTTTCACCATTGTTTATAAATAAATGTTAATAACTATTATGTAATGATAATAATATATATAGCAACACTGAATACTTTTAAAATAAATTTTAATATTGTAGTAATATTTAATAATATTGCTGTTTTACTACACTTTTAATCAAATAAATACAGACTTGGTAAAAATAAGAGGCTTATTTTAAAAACATTGTAAAAATTCAAACTGGCACAAACTCTCAATTGCAAGCATATTGTAATAATTTTTAAGGCTGTTTACCAAGCTGAGCCTGTGTCCCATCAGACATCTGTATGAGAGCGTTCTCCTTCTTATTGAACATGATTTTAACTCTCAATACATCCCCATATACACCTACAAAGAGAAACGGTATGATGTCAGATACAAATATATGCAGTACATTATGATAAGACACACCTCATCAAAACCAGCCTGAGCTATAAAACAACTTCAGTTCACAATCAAGATACTCCATTATATCACACCATCACATGCTCTTCAAGGTACAAAAAATATATGTATTTATATAAAATTATTACTAGTGTCTAACTAGGGTTTATTCAAGCGAAAAGGAACTTGCTTTAAAGAAAAGACTGAAAAAAATCTTAGTTTAGAAAAAAAAAAATGTTCAGAGGAGAGTTCAAAAAGTTTAGAAAACTTCAACATGTGTTTAGTTTGTTTTTCGATCTCCTGAGGAACAGATTCAACGGATTGACTGAAATAAGAATCGAAAGATAAAAAGTTGAGGGGATGAAAATGTTTTTAACCCAAAAAAGAATGAACTAATAAAACAGCAGGAGTCTTGACTATTAACCAAGTATTTTAAACTCCACAGACATGCAATAAAAAAGGTAAAAGAGGAACAGTTTTCAAAAGCATGCAACATTTTATGAGGCGCCAATTTGCTTTGTTCCGTCATTAAAAAGCTGCAGCCTTCCATCTGTGCTCAAAGGAAAGCTGCAGCTTTTCATGACGCGTCTCATCTCACCACACCAAATACTGCAGAAAACAAGCGAGGCACTCAAAGAATCGGGCCTCACAGATGCCTTGTGAGGAAATCAAATCAAATTAAAAGAACAGAACAAACGAGTGACAAAAAAAGATGCTAAAGGATGACATACCGAAGAGAATAAAGAGGCAGTGGGGCGTAACTCTCTTTAAAGGACAGCAGAGGGGGGCAGCGGAGGAGGAAGAGACAGGTAAAGATCGGAGGCAGAGTGGAGGTTCAACATATCCGAGGCAGCGAGGCAGTTCCACGGGAAATGGCGAAAAACGATGGTTGGATCATGAAGATGGTTAATGGATTGAGAGCGGAGAGAGAGGGGAGGGAGTGGGGGGGGGATAGAAGAGAGAGAGATTTGTGTTTGTGTGTTTGTGGGTGTGTGTTGGGGTGTGTGTGTGATTGTGGGATGATGTTGAATCGTGTAATTGTTCGTACAGATCAGATGAATAGAGGGAGACATATGGTGCGTGCAGCCAGATGGCAAAGGAGAACGAGGTTTCCAAAACAAAAAAAGAGCAATGGGATGAGGGGAATGGGGAGGGAGAGAAATAGGAGAAAAAAAGGGAGGTAAAAAACAAGGTCAGTATACATAAAGAAATACAAAATATAGTGCTAAAGTTAACAAAGAAACTTAACACCAGCATTACAAGCTAATTTTTAGCAATTAGTTACTGTAGTAAACAATGCGCTCATGTCAATGTGTAAACGCACTTTCCGATGGTCTGTTACAAATAAATACAAATAAAAGAACAGATCTTCTGAACAGACCAACAGAAAATGCAATTTGGTCTTTTGGAGGAGATGAGTGGAATGTGAAGTAAAGCAGCAACATATTCAAATGGAAGCAACAAGAAGAATGAAGCTCAACTGAATGGGATCATTTTATGCGAAACCTGAGGATGTTAGAGGAAGAAATGACACAACGCACTGTAGAAGGGTTGAGGACACTTGAGCGAATAAAGAGGCACAGCTTCGGTTATTGGACACTAAGCAACAGGCTTTTTGTCCTGAGTACTGCAATTACTGAGGGACAATAGATCATATATGCACTAAATTTAAAGGAACATTGAGCAGTATTGCAGAAGTAACAACATCAGTCTATAATATTCATTGTACTGTTAATTTGACTCAGTTAAACTGGCTACATGCCATTGCTTTAATTATTTTTACATTTTAATATATAATGTACTTTTTCTTAGAAAATAATGTTTGTTCACTTAGTTTTTGCTGTGGTGCTACTGCTTTAATTTAAATAAACGATTAAAGTGCCCCATTACGCCATTTCCGATATTGCCTTTCATGCAGTGAACAGATGAAAGGCGTCACACTAGTAATTCGAATCCCACTTCCGTGACGGCTACATGTCATGGGGTAACGCATTTGCATAATGCACGCCTATGTTCTACATTGGCCGGCCGCGAACAACTTGACCCTGTCCACAAACACATCATTCTACTGACGACTGCTTCTCTAATCTCTCAGTTCAACGCAGGATTCACAAAACACTTGCTGTTGAGAGATGGATCAGTATGCTGTTTATTTGGACCAGCTGCTCCACTGAATCATAACCTGTAAGTATGATAAATAATAGATGTTTATATTTTTTATTGAGCGTTCAAAATACAGAACTATTGAAACAGACGTATCATTTCCGACACACGCTGTACGGCCGTGGTTTAATCGTAGTAGACCAGTCACAACAGACCAGGCCCGCTTTACACGGTAGAGGAAAGGAGGGGTTTAGAGAGACTGAATCTTTGAACTGCTTCGAACGAATCGTTTGAGAATCGCTGGAAAATGAGGTGATATTAAATGCATATTTTGAGAAAACGAAAGCGTTTTTTTTTTTTTCTTGCATGCATGTAATCCTATTGTAGGAGACTCCCAAAACAATATTTGGAACCGTAAAAATTGCATAATAGGGGCACTTTAATATTACATTAAGTATTAATAGTCATACCAATTGTTTTTTAAAATACAATATAAATTATAATTTTTATATTTTTTAATTAGATTCTTTTTCTGACATTGCCATTACTTCAATTAAAATTTTTAATATTAATGCTACTAGTGTTCCACCAGTATTTATTTTGTGGTGCCATTGTCATTTTGAAATTGGAAATATTTTTATCAACATTTTTACATTATAAACTAAGAAAAAAAGTCATTTTGTAAATTTTAGTTGTGGTGCCATTGCTTCAATTTAAATTACCTGTTAATTTATAAATGTAAAAAATAACTTGTTTAAAAAAAAAATGTTTAATGTGGTTTAATTAAAAATATTTATACCAATATTTGTTGTGGCGCCATTCCTAATGTATTAATTTAAATTAAATACAAAAAAATTACACTTTGTTTCAATAAAAGCGTTCCATTTAGTTTTGCTGTGATACCATTGCTTTCATTTCAATAATTACTATTTAAACCAAAAATTTTTTGAAACGTAAAATATAAAACAAGTGTGGTCAACTACTGAAATTTTGCCATTGTGACTCTACATTTGATACAAGTGATGCATTTCTCATTCATTAAAAAAAATTAAACATAAGAGGAATAAAATTTAAGGATTATTAAGAACATAATGGCACAATAGTAACATCAGACATCCAACAACAACAAAAAATCCTCAAAGACCTAATATTTCAAAATCTTGAGCACTTTCTAGGTCTGTCAGAGACTGAGAACTGCTAACCTCAGGGTTCAGGTTGCTGACCAGCATGACGCAGTGGGTGCCGGGGAAGACGGGGAAGCCCAGTCTGCTTGCAGCTGCAGCGGCCGCCGCTGCCCCGGGAATGGCCAGTGAGGCGAAGGTTCCGGGAACCCCAGGTATTGTCAACCCTGTTCAAGATGGATTTAATTTTATGCTATACAACACACAAGAATTCAGACAAATATGAAATACAGAAGGCATTAGAGTCGAGCTGTGTGCCCTCGTACCTGCAGCCTGCTGGATAGCAAAAGCTGGAGGGAAGGCGTGCGCTCCTGCGTATGGTGAGGCAGAGATGATCCCGGGAGTAGCTGCAAAATACCAGGATGTTTAGACTTTCTAAGACAGGCAGAATGGGAATGTGGTTAAGAATAGAGTCTGCTGGATGTAATTTAACAGGCTTTTGTACCAAAAGCAGCAGCCAAAGCGTGATGTTCAATAGTGGGTTGGCTGTCCCCAGTTGGCAGGTCCGGGCGAGTGTAGTCACGGCTCTTGTCGTTATTATATTTGACATTTAAACTAGTAAGTTTGGAAAAGCTGATACGCAAGGTACAGCAGCCATTGTAGATGTTCTGTCCATCTAGAGCCTGAGGAAAGAGAGATTTTTTAAATGTAGACTTTCACATTCTTTCACAGTTTGTGAATTACTAAGTCATAAGTCGAGTCACCTATTTCTATACCGCTTTATACAATACCGATTATGTCAAATCAGCTTCACCAATAAACAGCAGAATCAATTATGTAAACTCAACTATGGAGACAGTTCAGATTCTGCTGTAATATGGCTCTAAAAGACAATAAGTGCCATTATTATTCAACTCAAGTCAGTGCTGGTTCTATTCAGGCTGCATGATGAATCGCATTTTAATCATGGTCACGATTTCTGTTTCTCTTGATTTATAAAGCATAATCATCTGCAATATTTGCCCGCTGATTATTTATCCCAAAAGCATATTTTAATTTGGCATTTGCATTATCTTGCATTGGTAACAAGCCTCAACAAGCTTTTATGATTGCGGTTACCAGATTTCATGAGTTTAAATCCCCCAATCAGAGCTTTTGATACATCCCCAATCGATACATTTTCTGCTCAGTGGTTAACGAAATCTTCTCAACCTAGCAACCATGCACAGGCACTCTCTGATGAAAAACAGATTCAATACTTGTTATTAGAGATTGTGACTGATAGATGGCGCTACTCACCAGCTTGGCATGTTGTGCCGTCAGGCCATCAACAAACTGGAGGAGAGCTTGAAACTGGTTGTTTTTTGTGAAAGTGATCACTTTCAGCACAGTGCCAAACTTAGAGAAGATCTGTTGAGGAACCAAACATATTTTAGTATTGAACAACCATAACTGCCAACAGTTAAGGGCATAGTTCACATAAAAATAAAATTTCTGTCACCATTTACTTAGCTATGTCATTCCAAATCTTCGAAAAACAAATTAAGATATTTAAGGAGACCTGAGAGGTTTCTGTCCTTCCATTGAAAGTCCAGATAACCAAACTGCTTATGAAGGCATTGTTTGAGCTTATGCACTTATATGCTCATTGTATGCGTGTCTATTAATTGTTTAGATGCAAATAAAAACCGAAATTAAATCCATTCATCATATATAGCGATCGCATTTCTTTGATTAAACCACTTATTTATTCCTTTCACAACAACTTTATGAACTTTTTGCATCTTTTAAGGACAGAAATGTCTCAGGTCTCAATGAAAATGTTGTTAACACTTTACTTACAGCCTTTTATATAATGCATTGTAGAATTAGTTTTAATGCATTAACTATGCCTTTTAATGCACTTTATAATGCACTGTATTATCTCATGAATAATTGTAACCACAGTTATAATTAAAACACGACAAAGAACCTTCAAATATTATAATGCATTTTTAATGGTTATTATTACTGAAAATACAAAATGCATTACAACGTACATTACAAATACCTGTATAATGCATTATACATAAAGACTTCAAAGTGTTACCAAAATTAGCCAAAGCCTTATGGCTGAGAGTAAGCAAATGATGACAATTTTCATTTTTCGGTGAACTATCTCTTTAGTAAGAAAGGAACTAGAGCAAGTGTATACCTGGTGCAGGACATCTAGGGTCACAGGGTAGAAGAGGTTTTCAACGATGACCCTCAGGACAGGGCTGGGGCCAGTCAAACCAGATGGGTCAACGGCACCTAGAGTCATGCTACCTGTCTGGACAGCATTCACCGCCTGCAGTGCTGCCTGTGCCCTCTGTAGACACCAAAAATCATGCATATTATATTTAAATGACCATTTTTTTATTGCATTTTATTGATTTTACACCTATGCATCCATATGCACATTTTTATGTCTGAAAATGCATGAGTGAAATTAGTAGACATCTTATTTTGAACAAAATGGAGTAAACACTGCAAGCTATGTTTCTGTGTTTACGTAAACAGAACGAAGCAAAGTAAATTAAGCCTTCCTCCAAATGAGCGCTGATGGGCTACAGCTGTGGAATTCACAGCAAAAGGCCCTTTAGTGGGATATAAACTGTGTTTAGAGAGGAAAACGGGCAGTGTGGAAAACGCGGCAACTAAAAACAAGATGCACAGAAGAGAGCAAATCAGACCCTCCACTTGTATCAATCATCCAGTGCACAGCTGCTGCAAATAACTCATCGTTATAAAATTCGGCTGTCTTTATTTATGTGAAAACATTTACAAATGAATCAATATGTCAGAAATGTGTGTTGAAGCCACATGGAGCCCTGTACTTGGTGCATGTGCTGGCTGAGAGAATTTAAAACACATACCACTTGGTTCGGTGAGTTGTCTGTTTTTAGCTCTTTGTGGTTTGAGTACTGCATGAAGATGGGATGATTTCTGATGACGGGCGTTACGGAGGAGTAGTAAGTAACCATCGTCTGAGCTGCTTCTTCAGTATTCATTTCCAAAAAAGCCTGCACAAAAATGCAGATCATGCAATTTGCCTTAAGCCCAGAAAATGCATATGAACACAAACACTTCTAGCTAAACAAACTACATGTCACAGAAATATTCTATAATGTTTTTTAAGTCTTTTTTTTTTGTTCACCAAGATGGCATTTATTTGGCCAAAAAAACTAGAAAAAGAAAAATAATAGTAATATTGTGAAATATTATTAAAATTTAAATGAGTGGATTTTCTATTTTAATATATTTTAAAATGTAATTTACCCCTGTAGTGCAAACCTGATTTTTCATCATTACTCAAGCCTTCAGCATTACATGATCCTTCAGAAATGATTTTAATATGCTGATTTGCTGATCAAGAAACAGTTCTAATTATCAACTTTGAAAACAGTTGTGATGCTTAATATATTTGTGGAAAATTTGTGGTTATATAGATTTATATAAATATAAACACTTTTTTTCCCCAAGTTTTCCAAAAGGACAATTTATTATATATACATTTTTTTTTTTTTTTTACTAAAATTATAAATGTCTTAAAGTATTCATTTTTCAAAAATTCTAATTTTGTTAGGCTCGACATATAGCTTTTATTAATAGTATGATTCATTTGTTTTATTTAATTTTTGTCATTTTATTCATTTTTATGTCTATATAGTTTTCAATATTTTTCAGGTTTTTTTTGGTTTTAGATGAAAATGAAAATTAGAAACATTTCCATGGGAACTAGCTGCAAAAGTTTTATTTTAGTTGCTATTTATTTTATATCAAATAATACTTTTTTTTTTTTTTTTTTTTTTAATGGTTTTAGCAACACAATAAAAAACTATGTCTAGCAAAAGAAATACTACAATCTGATGTTAACATATTGCTAAGGTAAACACATTTTACTCAATACAAAAACAATATCTAAGCACACAAATATTGGGGACAGCAGTAATATTTTCCGGTTTAAGTACAGCATTTACTACATATATGAAAAATCAAAACATTTTTGGTAGACAGCTAGGTTAAGTCAACTTGTCTCCTTTCACAAGCAAATTCTAAGAGTGTGATAAATGGAGAGGGAATGATACCTGGTTCTTTCCCTTCAGCATGAGCAGATTGGTGACTTTGCCAAAGGGAAGGCCGAGGGAGATGACCTCTGCTTCGTTGATGTCATTGGGCAGCTTGCGGACATGTATAACTCTGGAAGGGGCGCAAGGACTTCTGATGTCACCTTTGAACTTCTTGCTGTCGTTGCCGTTGGCTGTGTGGAAAGCAGATGATCAGGGCGGGTTGCTGGGACAAAACGAAACCCATTTAACAAGGAAATAATGAGTCAAGAGCAAACAGATCCTACCTGCTGAGCTCATGATATAGGGCCCACTGGAAACACAGGAGAACAGCTCGTCAGATCCTCTCTGAAAAAAAAAAAAAAAAGAAATAATAAAGTTAAAAGCTCCAGGTCAAACAGGTTTCAGTCATTTTTATGAAGTTTAGACAGTCAGTTCCGAGGTTTACAAACAGAACACTTGAAGTAAAGAGGAAAAAAAGCTATGGTAGACTAATCCAACCTTTCACCGGAATGCCAACAACAACCAGTAAAGGAAAGAATGATAGTGGGATGTCCAAATAAGGACAAGTTTACATCAGAAAACTCCGAACGCAGGAAATAGACAATGTTGCCTTCAGTTTTCCTGTGCAAACAGCATAGCCTTACGGGTGGGTGGGGTCAGAGATCGACCACAAGACATCCCCCACCAGAAACCTATGAAGCAAGATCTCAGAAGACCATGGGGAGAGGGGCAGTTTTACATTTCCGGGTCGTCAACCAGGAGGAATGAGTGTCCAGAATGAATCTTGAATTTGCTCTTTCACACTTTCCTTTGATTTAAAGTAGGACGGAACATGTCTATGTGAAAGACCAGGAAATTTATACAACTAAACCTCTGCTCTGTGCATGGTATCAAACACCACATTTCAACCTAGCTTAAAGGATGAGATCACCCAAAAAAATGGAAACTCATCATTTACTCAACAAAACCTGTACAATTTTCTTTCTTCTGTTGAACATAAAAGCAGATATTTTGAAGAACGTGGGTAACCAGACAGTTAAGACTTGGTGTCAGCAAGGACCAGCAAATGTTTGGTTATCCATATGCTTAAAAACATCAAAATATCTGCTTCTGTGTTCAGCGGAAGAAATTCATAGAGGTTTGGAAAAAATATCCCATTAAACCAAGATTACATGTGACTAACAAAAGTAATAAACCACAGTTCTGCAAATAACATGCGTCTTTGTCCCAACAATTGAGACAAACAAAGCAACAAAAGATGGCTGGATTAAGATGTGTGTATGACTAAAGCAAGAGTGAATTAAGTGTATTCAGCAGAAACTCCATGCAACCACACAGGCCTGCCCACCACATATTAAAATTCCAGAGTCAAACGACTCAATGAAAACCAGATGTAGACCAGAGGGGGGTGGCTACACAACAAGCATCTGGTACAGCAAACTAAGCTAAGAAACGATCGTTCAAAGGGTTACTGCAAAACAAGCTAAACTGGGAACTTAAAGCTTTATACAGAAACCTTGTTTACAGCTCTGCTCAGTTGCCTGTTACCATATACTGCCAATGAATTGACAACAAGCCTGCGATGTTTATAGCAATAATGCGATAACAATAATGCTAAATTATCATTTTAGCAGCTGGACTACTATTCTAGTCAAATGAATTTCAGGTTTTGTGTTACCCACAGAATTAGTTAGAGAAGTTTGCTTTGTTCAATGTAACCAGTACTATGCAGACAGGTACATATTGTTATGTGTGTTATTTCCTCTATTTTTATTTTCAGATTACCTTCTAACATTCAGTTAAATCTTGAGAAAATCTCAATACAAGTATCCTTATTTCATATTGTACATTATAGTGCCTAAATTACCTTGAAGCATTTAAAACACTGAAAAATGCCATGAATTAAGTTTGGTTTTAGTTCAATTGTGGTTAACGTTTTAACCATATGAAAACAATGGAACAAATTACTACAATGTGGTCACAATTTCACTACATTGAAACTACGGAATAAATTTACACAACTTTACAATTTGACTGAAATGAGGGAATTAATGAATAAAATGTGAAATGGTGTGAACAAGTTCTTAATTTGAGGCCACAATATCCATTTGTGTGCCTCGTATTTTTAATTTATTTAATATCAGCCATAGCATTAAATAATTATCAGCTAATCTGTTTCCCGGTGCACAAAGTAGTGCATCACAACAAAAACACAATTTTACATGTTTTAACCAATTGAAACTATTTTCTATGGTTAACCGAACAGCATGCTACATACGCCGCTGATAGAATTTACCACTGAACCTGTTATGTTAACTTTTTCTTGGGTGTGGCATGATACTTGGTTAAACCAATTAAAAGGTGTGAAAGACAGGGGGAGGGCCGAAGACTGCAACAATTCACAACAAACCATAAAAAAAATGGGGTTGTTAACACAGCAGCTCAGATTGTAATGCACTCACCATGGAGACCTTGTGCCTGCGCTGCAGGTAACTGAAACCCAACCCAGAACTGAATACACAAGACCCATTATCTCCATACGCCCAGGTGTGCCTTTCACCCACAATTACTGTTCAAACTTGAGCCATTTACCACACTAACCATACAGGTTATGAGCACTGATCCAGACTTCAGTTTTACGTTATAGGGCAATTCCATGCAAAGGTCATCCTTACCATGAAAAAAAAGCTGGCCACACACAAACAGACCTGTTCTTAAAATGTTCACGTAGGTCTATATTTTATTGTATGTAACCACTCACCAAAATTTTAAAGATATTTGCTGTTTTATTACATCATATACAAGGTGTGTGCTAATACAAGCTGCATTTTTAAAAAGCCTGTGTTATAATATTTTCAAGAAAGTGAACCGATAGACTCAATGTTTCAATAAAATGTTAGTAGGCAATTTCCTGATTAATAAGGGAATGATAATCCATTATGTACACATAGCTTACTTTAACAGCAAACCTCTATAAATTTACAAGCCTCTTGTTAAATGCGTCTTTGAATTCCAGGGCCAGGTAACGTGCATAACGTTTATGCTACACACAGTGTTAATGCAAAAATATTCATAGTTTCTGTGCAATGTTAACTCATATAAAAGGTATCATGTGATGAATACTTCACGCACTTTTGTTACTTGTAAACACTTTAATTTTGCGTTATGGACGTGACGTTACGGATGTTACATTAAAAGAAAAAATTGAAAAATTAAACACACGTGACATGTTCCTTCTGCGTGCGGCATGGCAATGATAAAAACATAACTCCTCTGTGACTGTCCTGTGTGTTTATATAGTATTCACTTTCTAGTAGGCATCCTGAAAGTGCACAAGGAACCTAATTCGTTTAGGCTCGAAACAAGCGCACTCTAATTCGCTCGTGTTACCTGTGATTCTATCTCAGGTTTTGACAGCTCAAAGACTATTTTACACAACAGATTAAATAGATTTTAGAACAATATATTTTGCCTGTCAGTTCTCCAGATTGGCTGCTCTGAGAATATGCATTGCCAATTTAAATACTGTAAGAAGTTTATTTTAGCTGTCATTATGAGTTCAAATGTCACATCCATAACGCTGGAATTGCCCTATAATAGCAATAGTAATTGTCCATGACTCTAAACAGACTTTAACATATAAACATCTGGACACTACAAACTAGCATTGTTCTGCATTAAGTATCATCTTCAGATCTGAATAAAACAGGATATCTGATGAGATTTTCTTCTTGGGAACTGACTGAATTGTGAAACAGACAAGAACTGAGCTTGACTGAATGCAAGTTTGCTAAAACAAAATCTTCTAAATGGCTGTTTGTCTATTGGTTAACATTATTGTGGCCTAGATGATGTCATCAGATAAGGAAAGTCATTTTAGTGGATGTTGCATTTACATTTACATCAAAGATAGTGAATAGTAGAATAACATGCACCAATCATTCACAAAAAACCGAACAGAGAAGAGGCAAAAATGTCATGAGTTCATGTTAAAAAGCTTCAGAATCTCATATATTGGGCTAATTTAAACTCCATCTAACAAGATGACAATCCACAATAGTTCCAGTTAAAACAAGCTGGGACTATTGCGAATCATCGGCTTGCTGTAACCCACAAGCTATCGACCTGCATTCTTCATGAGATAAAGAGAACAAGAAAGAGAGACTGATAGCATCAAGCGAACCCACATGTGACCCATTAGCACCTCCCCCCGCCATCTTCCCTCTGATCAGCACTGCTGAACAAACACAAGAGCTACATGTGTGTGCTGAGTGATGAGGCAAACATATTTGCATTTGATGAATAGACTGCATTCATCTCGTCATATCAACAGCCAAAACCAATCTCTAAGGAATGTCTCTGAAACAGGATCAATCATTAGGCTGAGGTAGAAAGTGCGCCGAAACAATAAAATGCTTGTCACCTGAAGATCATCTAACAGTCAGAACATCTGATGACCAATTTTAAGACATTAAATTACAACAGAACATCTACTTTTATTAATTAATACCTTTAATGCCTTAAATAAAGAAAAGGCATTTTGTGTGGATAACAAAGGCAGTGTGCAGCTATAGAAAAATACAATTAAACAATAATATAGCCCATTGCTCAAGATCAATAGGAATTGTATAAACCATGTTTGGTTTCACTCAAACATGTGGAACATTATTATATTGCGAATTTGCAGTTTAAATTAGCCAAATACATGAGGATGCTAAGCTTCCTGTGTTACCAATTAACATGAAATTTGTTCATTTTTGTGAATGACTGCTGCATGTTATTCCGCTCTTTTATTTTCATTAAAATGCAAATGCTCTAAAATGACTTTACTTTGCGAATGACATCACTTAGGCCACAGTAATTTTAACCAATAGCTAGTTAGGAGGTTTTTTGTTTTAGCAAACCTTTATTCAATCAAGCTCAATAGTTGTTGCTCTGCTCCGGGTGGGTGGGTGTGTGTGTGTGTGTGTGTGTGTGTGTGTGTGTGTGTTCACTACTGTGTGTGTGCACTTGGATGGGTAAAATGCAGAGCACAAAGTCTGAGTATGTGACACGTCACTTCACTTCACTTTCACAAACCAATCAATTCAGTGTATGAAATCAAGCCCTAGCCAACACCTTAAATCTCCTATTTCATGTTACAAAAGTAAAATTAGTTCTGAATGAAGTTTCATGTTGTCTTTATGTTCATGTTGTACGTAATACAAAAAATGTCCCTTACAGATATTTCAAAACCAAAACTAGGAAACCTCTCAAAATCAAAATTTTCAATAAGCATTCAAAAAAAACAGTGAAACAGTGCCCATCTCTGTACTGTGGTAATCCTCCGACAAATGCAGTGACTGTAGGTTTCGTGCTGTATAAGTTACTGCATGACCTAAAGCATGTAAGTAACTAACCTAAATGAACCTCATGAATCAAGCTTTTGTTCTACATCCTGTGGGTCCCTCCTCACTAGCCACATACCACAGGAAATAATCTTTAATGAGGGAATGAGTGGGAGTGTTCATGTTGTGGCCTCGTGAAGGCTGATCCAGGCAGCGAGTTAAGGATTTTTTAACTATGGGTTTCACAACAGCCAAATATTATGAACCAGAATCTGTTCTGGAAATTACTAACTTTGAGTTAATAAAAAGTTGAGGAAGCACAATGTGGCATGGTATGATGCCATAGTGCTCGTTTAAACAAATCTCAGATTTACTTTGAAATGATTCACCCCATTATTGCCAGGATGAATCATGTCTGGAAGGAGTGATAGCATGAGGTGTGGAAGTCACAAATGGCACTTTTCCCCTGCATGGTACGGCACGGTACAGTACGGTTCACTTTTTTTGGGGGGGTTTCCACTGGGTACAGTACCCGGTACTTTTTTTTCAGTACTACCTCGGTTGAGGTTCCAAGTGAACCGTACCATTAACAAAAAGTGACGTGTACACTCTGTTGATCACTGATTGGCCGAAGAGAATTGTCACTATCTGCGTCACTGAACTTGCGACACGAGCCACAGCAGATCAAATCAGCACAAAAGATCGAACGCAACTGTTTTGGATGAGTGCACCTTTTTTTAACAACCAAAAAATGGCTGTTTCGTGGTCTGGTGAGGAAGTACAGACGGTTCTCTCGTTGATACTTGAGGAGCAGATCCAGCGAGCGCTTGATGGAGTGACACAGAATGAAAAAGCAACTACAATGACATGTGAATAATCCTGCCCACTCTAAATTGATACTATCCTGCAGTAAAAACACAAACCAAACAGAGCTGTGCCGAGCCGAAGCACGCAGTGGAAAAGCGCCAAAAGGCCATACGAATTCTCAATACAGAGAGTCCCGGCACACAAACAGTTAAAGAAAGATAAGCAAAACAATCTGCTCTCATTAAACCAACCCAAGCTGTCCAGCACATGTCCTAGTGACCGAAGGACTTAAAATAAGATTCTTACCTTTGTACCAACTGCAATATCGTGAACGACGCTGCAAAAGAAAACAGAAATGGCAGACAAAAATAAAGATCAGAGCAGGAAACCATAAACAAAATGCATGAATTTTAAAAAACAAAAACCATTCTGACCCCATGCACTTGTCTAAAACAGTCCCAATGAAACAAAAGGCAAAGAAAAACATTACATGCAAAGATGTCTCAAATGTAATTTAAGAATCCAGCCCATTTCGTGAAATTAATATCCTCATCCTAGCCTAAATATTAACCGTAATTCATATTAAAGTGGGGCTAATGAGTTCAATATTTCATTTGGCTCATGTTGGTTAGATGTTTTTCCCATTAAAGGAATAAGCAGATTGCAGCTAGACTGCGTAATCTAGTTCCTTCCCACAGATCTCCCTTAGAGCGAGAAATATGAGTGGTATTTTGGGTCAGTCTATGGTTGAAGATTAACCCCCACATCCTGTTTCACATGAACTCTCGGTAAACGCAATACCAGAATCTCTCCCCTGGCTCGGTCTTTGAAAAGCCCTCATATCAACACGGCGCAGCATGAAGGCTTTTATGTTTGAAACAATGGAAAGGAAAAAAACGAGTGTACCAAAACAAAGTCCTGATACATCTACCCCAAGAGGGAAAAAACCTTCATGCAAATAGGTGTGAGAGCTGAAACGAGAGGACCCTATGGACTGGGGTCATTTTTTTAAAATACCTTGGGTGTGGTTTTAGTTTCTGTGTATTATCTTATATGGTGCATGTCCAGTGCGTCTCTCTGGTTCATTCAACCATTAATGGTTACCACTATGTGGTATTAGCCACCACTAGATGACTATATTTAGCAAATAGCGACTAAAGACTAAAAAAAAATGTAAATATTTGTTTAGTTTAGGATATGCATTTGAGAAAATTATGTGTCAAACTCAGAAAGTTGAATTCCCTATAAAGCTGTTTTATTTTCCATGTATTTTTTTTATTTAGGGCTATATTTGGTTTGCCATTTTGTAACCCAAAATTACCAAGTCTACCTTAAAACCCATATTTTTGCAATGCTCTAGCAATAAACCCTAACTGAACACGTTTAAAAAGGACTTGTGCTTCGAACAATTAAAAAAAAAAGAGTCAAGGTACACCAATATGAATAATATTCAGGAGATTAAAATCGCTAAAGTAACTACTGTGTTTACGTGGAAACTATGGCAACCATTGCGATTTCTGTAAGCGATGCACCTTAGCATGCTAATATTTTACTAATATATCAACTAAATAAATGTAATCTGTGGGCGGGTTGTAAAGAAAATAAAATAAAAAACAAATCTGAGCTGTAAAATTTCAGATGGACTTACTCTAATTCTGCGTAACTTGATCCCAAAGGATACAGTTCAGTCTCTAGGCGGCTGCAAAGGGAAAAAGATGTCAATGCCATCACACAACAGAAGCATCACTTTACTATTAGTTTTCTGGTCGGAAAGAATAACATAACTTTTGGGATTTGTTTCTATATATTTGTGAATTTTAAACAAATGTTGTTCTTTACTCTTTCTACTTAAACTTGTATCACTGCATATACGCAACAAGTCCTCTCGATGCGATGGAAGTCTCTTTAGTTTTGCTGAAAAACTGCCTAATTTAGGCTGCAAAACTCGAACTATGATTTACGTCGTACTAATAAAACAGGCAAACTTGGAAAAAACAAACAAAATGTGTTTAACAAAGACAGAAAGCCGATTCACGGTTAAACTACGGGTTTGCTTCACCGCAGCTAGTGTTGAGAGCTCTCGCGCTGTCCAATCAAACAAAAACAAAAATGCATTACAGTTGATAACGGTATGGTTTTGTTCTTTCAAGGCTTATCGCCCGGCTAGCTCAATTTATTTTCCATTCATAGTAACGTAGCATCACTTACCCGTCCATTGCACTCCGAGGAACAGCAGCTCTGATCCGCAACTTTGTTGCTTGGCTGAGTTTTCTTAAAGCGATACAAAATGGCGGAGTGCGTTGAGCGGAGCCTCAGCGATGAGCTCGCTGATTGGTCAAGCCTGGTCAACAGTGGGAGTGCGAGACACGAGGAGGATTGTGATTGGATAAGACGAGTTGAAAGCAAAGGGCGGTTACAGTTGAGGAGGGAGAAACTGCGTGTCGCGCATCCCAGTATTGTTCTGCGTCTCTGAAAAACGGGTCACTTTGCAAACCGGTTTATTTTTTGTTCAATCAAAGCATTAACGTGTTACATTGTCAGTAAAACATTAACTTTACTTAATGAAATAAATGTATGATATCTAATATCTATTTATTATTATATCTAATAGAATACACTTTTTTATATAGTTCATAGTTTCTTAAAGAAGTCCTCAATACCTTTCAGACACAACAACAACAAACTGAAAGCTAATATAACCAGCTCCATTAATATTTCAGGTTGCAGTGGTAGCAGAGATCTATTATTTCTGACTAGTGACTTGATTGCTGTTTCCACAACATACAAAAATAATAGTGCTTGTGTAAATGAAATGCATGAAAGTTTCAGCATCACTGATACTGGCCAAAGTAAACCAATGATGAAGGACAAACTTCATCTAGTGCATTTCAGACAAAATAACCTATGGCCCTTTTTGTTGTTACACATTGTAGACACAGTCTTGTGATCAGACCCTTATTTAGTTGGATTGCTGTCAGTTAGATTTAAGTGCCTCTGGCATCAAAGGCCCCGTGATCTCCTTGATGTCTCTGGAGTGAGACGGAGTCTCTTGTGACCACCTGGCTGAGGAGAGTTTTTACTGTCATTTCACTCTGTTCATAGACAAAATAGTTTTGGTTTTGTGAAACCATCTTGTATCCAAGAAAATGCATACTATGAAAAAAAGGTTTCTTTTATAGAAATCAAGTTGATATAGCATATGTGACATGAACTAAACTAAACTAAACTGGTTTCTATGTAAATGTTTTAAATGTCTTGTCCAGAAGGAGTATGGGACATGGAGATCTTTGGAATCAGGTAACTTCATCATCAATAATTACCTGTTCGTCACACTCAGGAAATTACTTTTCCCCTGTGCCGCACCTGCTTAAATCTAAATAATAGATGGGGGGCCACAACAGAAACTGAGACTCATTGTCTCCAAGGTAGCCAACTGAAGGCATCACATGACCTGGGCAGGTAAATAATAGGGGGTTGAGGCCGAGCAATCAGTTAGGCCTTAACTGAGAAGCTTTCAGAGTTAAAGAATACAATCATTGTTTGTATTGTTTTCAATATATAATGTTTTGTAAAAATAACGAATTGGAAATAATTGATTATGAAGGTACAGTAGGGTACATGTGTCTGTCATTTATCAGGATTAGACTGGTTTGATTTATTTTTTTTTTCTTTGGCTGACTATTTCTTGCAATGTAAAAAAAAAAAGTAGTTTAACACTGCACAGTTCTTTTATTAATTATTACTTACATAAAATACAGATATTTGATTCATATCAAAGTTATGTGTATGTTAACATTACAGTGGCATACAGGAAAATAACTGCATAAATAACTTTGATACTGTTTCCGTACATTATTTACATTTGCATGTTTCCATTACAGTGGTGTAAGAAAAAAAAAACACACTCTAAAGTTTTTGTTTGTTTTACATAAACCCTATCAAAGTTATTTATATTTACATGTTTACAGAAACATTGTATAAAAGTTACATAGGTACATTTATATATTTCATCCAGTGTTTCTGTAAAAATGTAAACAGCTTTATAAAACGTTTCCACTGTAAACATATAGAAACACAGTATCAAAGTTATTTATATTTACATGTTTACAGACACATCGTATAAAAGTTACATAGGCAAATTTATCTTTTTGATCCAGTGTTTCTGTAAAAATATAAACAACTTTATAAAACTTTTCCACTGTAAACATAAATAACTAGCTATAGAAACACAGTATCAAAGTTTTTTATAATTACGTTTACATAACAGTGGCATACAAGAAAAGGTTTATAAAATCTTTTGTTTACACAAACACTATGAAAGTTATTTATATTTACATGCATGCAGAAACTTAGTATCAAAGTTATTTATATTTACATGCATGCAGAAACATAGTATCAAAGTTATTTATATTTGCATGTTTATTTTTATCTATACATTTACATTACAGTCCTTTAATCTATCCTCCAACAGCAGTGTTTTGTCTGGTGTTTAATCATTTGCTCAGTCTTTAATCATTTGCCCATGCTTTTAACAGGGGGCCATTCTGATAGTTTATAAGGAGGCAAGCAACAGTGTATAGCTGGTTGATGGTCCTGGTGTCGCAGAGAGGAATGACCGTATCCAGCAGCTTGTGTTGCTTCACCCTGCCAATAAGACGCTCAATGTGGACCCTGAGCTGAGCAATGGACTGAGTTTCCCTCACTTCCTCAGCTGGCATCTTTTCCTGCTTTAGCAGACAGGAAGGTCGGTAAACTTTGCACGGTACATAGTTGTCTATAAAAAAACCTTTTTTGACCATAATGGCCATTTCAGGTTTCAGGAATGACACAATCCCAGACTGCTTCAGAAGCTCCTTGTCACTGACAGATCCTGCACACACGGATGACACAAAAGTGACTGCACCATGCGGTGCCATGCCAATTAAACCCTTGTAGGTGCAGTGGGACCCTTCACCTTGAAGCAGAAGAGAGGTTGGTGTTTTGCAACGCAGCTCTATGCAGTCTATCACAACATGTGTGTCTGGATAGTTCTGAAACTCCTTTGGCATGTGAGCCTTGACCGCCTCCTCAGACATCCAGATGCGCACAGATCCAAGAATGGCGTAGAGAAAACTGGCCCAACTTGTAATGATTGGACTCACGGCGGACTGATAGATATTGAATCTGTGGGCTAGATCTCTCTCTGTTAGACCAACTGAGAGATGGACCATGAAGAGGAAAAACTCATCTATGGGCTGCATGGATTGACGCTGTTAACAAAATTGTGAAAGTTTTCTATTAAACATATAATGTATGTTTATGTAAAGAAAGTAATATTGGTAGCATTAACATATCTGTCTCTCTTCCCCCCCACAAACAAATCTGTATGTAACAACATCATAAATTAATATTAGATGACATATAAATGAATTATTTACAGATGTACTGCCTGATGCTCCAGCTTCGCTCACTGTAGCTGTCCTGACTCTGGTCACACGAAACATGTTGTGGGACACGGGCTCAATGAGTCTCCAGAACGCCATCAAGTGGTTGTAAGTTGCAAATCTATAAGAAATGTGGGGCATTTGAGATAATATACACTACAACAAATGTGATGATCAACAACCAAGTTATAGCTTATTTTTTTATTAACAGCGTACTAAAATATAAGTCTTGTAAACCCTTGTTAAAAAAAGTACAATTTATCATACTTAAACTTAAATAATACGCTTAGTAAGTACTTGTTAAAGAAATAATAAATTTTCAAAGAATATACTTACGTGCAAACTGAATGTAAGGATTTCTGGACACTTAATTGTATGTTATTTATGATTAAATGAAAAACCAGTTTAATTTATTTTAAATGCAATAAGATGAACTTAAGAGTGCTTTTCTGATCCACTAAAGTAGGACTTAAGTACACATTTGTATGTAATTTCATAAATTATGTAAACAAATTGTTGTTAAAATATGGTTAAAATGTACTGACAAGCATTTATGGTAAACTAAACATACCTTATACACTAATTTCTATTGACATTCTATTGTATGTCATGTATTTGATTCATTAATTATTATTTTATATATTTTATAATATAATTTAGCACCATGCTAGTTAACACAGCTATATTCCAGGCAAGACTGGAGTGAAAAATATAAAACATAAATAAACAAATAAACCATATTTTAAAATAATAACAACAACAACAACAACAACAACAACAATATTATTATTAGAAAAGGTTTTTAAGATTTGTCTATAAAAAAAGATCCAAATGAAATCTGGTCTTCATTAAAAACTTTTCATAAGAATCAAAGTTAGTCAACAAATCAAAATAAGCATAGACCTACTTCCTTAAACCATTACAAAAAAAAAAAAAAATTAAAAGAACAATGATTTAAAGCGTAAAAAAGGCGATATGAAGTGAACTTCCTAACTATGTTAAGAAACAGTAATTTAAATGTGCTCTTAGTACACTTGTGGCATTTTATTTTCTTAATATTATCTGCAAGTACAGGTTTGTTTTTTGTTGCTGTAGTTATTTGAAGTATACCACTAGTGCACATTCAATACAATCACTTGAGTGCTACTTAAATTAACATGTTTTATTTAAAGCATGAAAAAGTTATGGAAACATGTATGAAACTTGAAAAGTTGTTTTGGTTTTAAATCTTACCTAGTGTAAAACCGTATGTCATCGTCAGATGCAGCAAATCGCCCCAAACAAAACCTCTGAAGGACAGACAACGCAACCTGCCTCTTCAGGCGCTCGAACTCCTTTCGGAGAACTTCGGTCTCATCCACTTCCAGATGATCCTGGACGAGAGATGAGCAATAATCATGCTCCTGATGCTGGAAGCCCGTGGGCACAGGATCTTGTTTTAAAGGAGGCGGGATGCGTCTTCTCCTCCATAACCCGGTGCGCACTGGTGAGCTGCTCCTCGTGAACAGCGTGGGCACGGCGCCCTTCTTCAGCAGGCGGCGCGATGTGGGAGTCGATTGCTCAATAAAATCATCAGTCCTGAAATGTCGACTGCATACTCTTATATTAGGACTGACCTCACAGTCCTCACGCTGGATATTCTGAAGCCACTTTTTGCGTGTTTCTTTGTTCAAAGGGAAACTGTGGAAACTAATCACAGAATTAAATCTTGAGGACATTTTACAGGACGGGACACAGCAATATTGAGACAATGCACCTTCACGACGAAGATATTTAAAGGTTTTTGAACTCATTACTAAAACGTTATATTTTAATAATATAATGCACTAAATGGTATAGCACTGTAGTTGATATAGATATAATGTAATAATATATAAATTTGATTGTGATCAATAGTTAATCGAAATATTTCAGAAAGAGTTAACTACTAACACAGCTTCCTATCGGTGAATACTGTACCGGAAGCTTGTGTAGACACCGAGAATTTAGGGGAAATACGTAGGCAGCAGGCATATGGCAAGCCGGCAAGCCATTTAATGCCTCTGGCTTTAATAGCCTTGATTTAGTTTTGACTAGTTAAAAATCCAGATGTCTGTTCTGCAATTTTGACTCCTTGACTAGTCATAATATATTTAAGCTATAAACAACATTTTCGGATATAGTTTTGACGATTAGAAATTGTAACTATAATTTGCACTTTGAATTCTCAATAGTGAAACATATAATTTGAGATATTTCTAAGATTTGACTAGACAAGAATTGGAATTCTTTATAATCAAATCTCATTTAAAGTCATCATGAAATGGAAATTGTGATCTTTTCCCCCGTTCTGAAATATCTGAGTGAAACGGCTTCTCAAAAGAAAAGAAAAAAGTATTTGACAGGACTTCGTTTTGTCCATTAGGAATTGATTGGATTGTTTGATTAAATTAGAATTGCATATGTATTAAATTACCATTCTGACTAGTCAAATTATGTTTGCAACTTACTGAAATACAATTGTAATTATCTAAAATATTAGTTAAATCAATTTTGTTTTTACAGTAACACGCTTGCCATAGTAGGTCGTGCACTGACGATAAGATGACACCATGTGGCAGCTGTTGGACATTAATCTTTATAAATTTTGTTGGTGTAAAACATCATGATGGTTGTGCACATCAACACGATTGTGTTTTTTTGTTTTTTTTTTTTTGTTTTTGTGTTTTTTTGATATATGGAATGAAAGAAGTATCTCTACTCTGAACCAAACTGAAGAAAAGCTGTAAAAAGTGAAATGTAGAACCTTTTGCCCATGCAGCTACAAAATCTAGCCCACTAGAGAATAGAATAAATGAATAAATAACCAATCTTTTTTTAAAGGAGGTTTATTGAGAATAACACATACAAGAAACACATATTATTTAATGTAACAATACAAAACCTTATGCAATGCTGATCTCCAACATAAAAAAAAAAATATATTTTACATGATAGACACTTCATGTGTCAGTCTTAAAATGCTAATAGTAAGACCTAAAACTATTTCCACCATAAACAATACTTATCTTACCAAACTATGTGTCCTGCTGCAAAAAAAGCTGGACAGACTTTTGTATCATACTTATTTTAATTCTCCAATTCTTTGGCATTATATTATGTATTGTACTTTGTACTATTGCAATCAAATTTTATTTTATACATTAGTGGAAATCAGACATTAGATATGATGTTATGTGATTATATCTGAGAGAAATGTACAGAGCCCTTACAGGGACATTAGTCATTGGAGGAAAAAAAAAATTCCATGCTTTTACATTACCCTGAGAAACTGTGCTTTTGTTTGTAAAATCTCTGTGTTCTTTTGCTAAAGTTCCAGATTCAGTTGCAAAAGTTTTCTATTTGCTTGCAAAATTTTTGTGCGCAAATGCAAAACTAGTAATGGAAATAGCATAAGGTGGGAGAAAAAAAAAATGTAGCTTTCAGTGAAGGGAAAAACTTTCAGTGAACTCAAAGATTCACTGAGAATATAATTCTTTTTTTCTAAGACAATGCAAAAATTTTGTGCATGAACAAATCTTTTGTAAGAGGATCTGAAACTTTGGTGAAATAAAACAAACATTTTGTAAACAAAAGCAAAGTTTTCAGGGTACACAAAAGATTTGCAAGCAAATGCAAAAGAATTGAAATTTTCTGTGAACATGCAATATTTTTGTGAGAGTACAGAAAGGTCTTGTGAGCAAATGCAAAGTTTCTTGGGTAATGCAAAACGTTGTTGAGAGAATGCAAAAGTTTTGTGTGCAAACACAGAGTTACTTTTGCGTGAGAACAGAAAGATTTTGTGAGCAAAAGCAAAGTTTATCAGGGAATGCAATGTTTTTGGGAGAGAATGCATTAGTTTTGTGAACAAACAATTTTTTTAGGAATTGCAATAGTTTTATGAAAGAACACAAAGGTTTTGTGAGTGAATGCAAATGTTCTCAGGCAATGCAAAAGTTTTGCGAGCAAAGCAAACACAAAAGCATTGAAATATAATTTTTATCCGATTGTCATCACATTAGGGGTTTTGTCTGAATCAAAATAAGAAAAGAATTAAACATTTAAATTATTTTGTTAAACAATTTTCATGTAAGTGTTCAACATCTCAAATGGATCCAAGTCTCAAGTCTCTGCCACTTCGATAACTGGAAAACAAAATGAACAACTGTTACTCTGCATGATCTGAAAAGAAACCACCAAAAGAACTGTTGCCATTGTCTTTTAACAACAGATTTACATACATGATCGGGACAGCACTGGTGTAACTAATAGCACAGGAGAGGAGGAAGCAGAAGCCACTGAACCAGCCGAGAGTTAGTGGGTAAATGGAGGTGAAAAAGACGTTGGACAAGAGATCAGTCACAGCTAGAACAAGCTGGAGCAGCCCAAAGACTCGCCCTGTCAAGAAACACAGCAGAGGACTTTCATGAAGTATCGTATACCGTGCAGTATGACCTCAGAAAAAGCTTATACTTAGATGAAGCACATTTTAAGTTTTTGTTTCTATGGAGTTGTAACTTTACCATATTGCCGAGGATGCAGGTTCTTGGACAGCATGGCTCGCAGTGTTGGCATGGGAACGCAGGCAAACATCATGATCCCTCTAGCTGTTTAAAACAACACATCTCAACCTTTCACTGGAGAAAGCAATATTATGGATAGAGAACTCTGTTTTACCCAGAAGTAACTGTTTAAAGTTGCCTTAATTATGAATTTGTTTATTGCAAACACGCAACTTCTAGCTTCACAAGATGTTAATTGATGTAACGGAGTCGTGGATGCTTGTGGATTATTGTGATGTTTTTATCAGCTTTTTTTAATCTGATTCTGATGGTACCCATTCACTGTTTGCAGCAACTAAATATGTGAACAAATCATGCAAGATGATTTGTGCTCTTGTGAAAGTGCAATAATAATCAGTGTTGCCAAGTCTGCGGTTTTGAATTGAGTTACTTTAATACTGTTCTAGCGGGTTCTTATTTTTTAGTCCGTGGCTTGAAAGAAAATCCATGCAAGGAGGATTTGACCCCCTGGAATGCAATTTTGGAGCTATTTTGATATAATGTGATTGGGCTATTTTTGAGTACCAATTTGGCTGGTTTTGTTATGCAGACCTGGCAACCCTGATAATAATAGTCACTGGTTGAGAACCACTGCTCTATGGCTATTACTGGAGACCTATTTCGGGGATATCTGTCAGATGGAGACTTTATGTGCATCATTCCACGATAAATCACCTTTAATCACCTTAAAACAAACTTACCCAGGAAGTACACCCAGCTTTCTACAGCGAATGCCATGATTGCCATCCCAGTACAGTTGGACACAATACCCAGTAGAGTGAGGGGTGTGTCTCCCAACACTCTGAACAGACCCAGGACCCCTATGAAACTACTCAGGTACATGGCGCTGGTGGCGGCTCTGCCATATCCGGCCCAAACTGAGTCCCAGCTCAGGGGGGGCTTCAGCACATACAGCTGGAGCACATTTTCTGCCCCAACCATGCCTAGAATGAACAACACCATGGCTGTGATCAGCATGCCTACAGAGACTCGATCCATCGTTTTCCCATTTTCGGATTCAGCCAGCAATGGCTCACTCTCGGATAGTGAACGTCTCGAGTCAGTGAGGGCAAACACAGAGTACAGTAATGCCACAACACTGACTAGAATTGCTGTCAGGAGGAGAATTGATGGTCCCATCTGGTACAGATATCCAGACAGGAGATCTCCCACGACCCCTGCGACCCCAAAACAGAAGTCCACGATGTTGAGTTTAAGAGTGCGTTTGCCCTGCTCTGAGCTCAGAGACGCCAAAGCCGCCACCCCGGCCCAGAACATCGGCCCGCCTCCACTCAAACCATGCAGCAAAGAACCCAAGTACAGAATCTCCAGAGGAACTTCACAGTACATGAAGATGACAAGCGTAAACATGCCCAAAACCGAACCCATTTGAGAGGACACCAGGAAGACTTTAGGTCCATGACGGTCTGCCATGCGTCTCAGTGGTATAATGGACACCATGGCCGCCACAGAGGACAACACACTCTGAATAAGAAGAAAGCGTGAGGATAACGCCTGCGCCTGATCGCTGTCTCCTGCTGTTGCCTTCAGTGACTGGTTGTACACGGTCTGTGTAAGTGCCATCTCAAAGAACGATGTCCCCAGTTTATTGATGACAACCACCGGCTCCACTAAAGTCAGAATGGCCCCCATTAGATTGGCAGACTGGGAGCTTGAAGCTGAAATTTGTAACCTTTAATACAAAAAAAAAAAGAAAAGAAAAAGCAGTATTGATAATGAATGTGTGTATTTGGAATAATTAAGATTTTTTTTTTTATGTTTTGAGAGAAGTCTCTTATGCTCACCAAGGCTGCATTCCTTTGATCAAAAATACTGTAAAAACTATAATATTGTGAAATATTATTTCAATTCAAAAGAACATTTTTATAGTTGAATAGATTTGAAAATAAAGTTTATTCCTGTGTCGCAAAGCTGAATTTTCATCAGCCATTACTCTGGTTTATTTCCAATTATTTATAATGGTTGTTATTATTATCAATGATGAAAACTTTTTGCTGCTTCATATTTTTATGAAATCCATGATACATTTTTTTCAGGATTCTTTGATGAATAAAAATCTCAAAATAACAGCCTTTATTTGAAATAGAAATCTTTTGTAACATTATAAATGTCACTTTTGATCACTTGAATGTGTCCTTGTTGATTTTTTTTAAAAAATCATACCTACTCTGAAAACTGATAATAGTAAGAAATGTTTCTTGAGCAGCAAATCAGAATTTAGAATGATTTCTGAAGGATCATGCAACACTGAAGACTGGAGTAATGATGCTGAAAATTCAGCTTTGCATCACAGCAATAAATTACATGTAAAATATATTAATATAAAAAAACAGTAATGTTAAATTGAATAAATAGTTCACAATATTACTCTGTGTTGCTGTATATTTGATCAAATAATTATAGCCTTGGTGAGTATAGGAGACTTCTTTTGAAAAACATTAAAAATAACAGGTTCCTACTGTGACAACTTGCCCCACTGTAGAGTGTCAGTGTGTATTAAATTAGCTACTTTTTTGCTTGGGCAATGAAAAAGTCAAATTGCTTTTTGTAGCCAAGAGTTTAAGGTATATGTCTATACAGAAACTTACAAAAATAAACCCACCATGCAAAATATTTACTAGAGTAAAATGTGTGACAACTAGCCCCAGTCGCTCCTACATATTGAGAGTAATGTTGCATGCAAATAAACATTGTCAGATCCAAATTATAACAGAGAATAAAATGTTTTCCCACTTATTATACAAACAATAACACATGCATACACTAATGCATTTAAATGCTACTGCAGGTTAATATGAATATTTGTTTATAAATACAGGAAAAAATGCACTCCACTTACTCAAAAGGTTTTATCCGCTGGGAATGGATTTTAATTGAAGTGAAAGAGTGGAAAGCCCCGATTGGCATTGATTTGCAGTTTAAAGCAGAATGGAAGCTGTGTGATTGAAGTGAAAGTGATTTTAAAAGGTAACTTGTTCCTGCTTGTAAAAGCATCTACCATGAGATTCCCTTAAAATCACCTCTGGGAGCATAAAACAAAGTGTGGTACTTATACAAATGGGTTCAGAGGAGGATTTTGAGTCTTGTCTAGCATCCGTGGCACTGTTGTTGTGTAGACATTTTTAATGACTTGCATGATGAACAAACAATTAAGCAAACTGCATTGCATGCATTTAGAAAATCATGTATTAATGGAGTTTATCCTCTAGAGGGCGCTGCTGTGCCGTAGCCATACATGCTAGTATTCAAAAAAGAAAGAAAGAAGAAGAAGAAGAAGAACAAGAAAAAACACATCAAGTGTTTAGCTTAATAAATTAGTTTATCTGAAGTATTGCACAGGGGTTTTCATTAAAGGGAAACCACGTGAAGGAAGAATGTTCAGCAAGTATGCCATTATTATGAGGGTTTTTAATTAGTGAGATTACAATATTGCTGGCACTTTAACATACAAGAAGTTAGAAAACACAACAAGACTGATATTGCACGTATTTTTTGCTGCTTATGAAGGTATACGTTAAAGGTACTGGACTAGTGCTCACTAGACATAATTTACAATGTCTAATCTGTAATGTAGATTGTACATAAAAAACAATTATCATATTGCATTTACAATACATCAACAATCTCCAGTGCAACTTTATGAATCTTCAATATTCAATACAAAAAGAATCTTCTATTGATATTTTAACAATATTCAATACAAAATAAAATTTTCTATTGATATTTTATATTTTTTTCAGTGGAAAGCAAGAGTCAACATTATTTCAAAATAAAGACCACTTTGTTAGATCAACAGGCTTGTGTATAAATGAATTCTCACAGTCCCTCCTCTCTATGCAGGAACCCAGCTCTGTGATTCTACTTTGCTTGGTTTTATTCCTTGTATAAAAAGCAAGCTGGTCTATCCATTTAAGTGCTGGGGATTTTAAGGTTAGTGACATGAATAATCTGGAACACAGTCTAATGTGTTATTTTCAGATGACAGATTTGTATAAATGTGTATATTTTATAAGTATTAATGATGGTTAGTACTGGGCGGAGAAATAAAGAAAATTTCCATGATCCAGTTTGCTAGAGCTTACAAATCACCCCATGCAAGCAGGTAAGATGCTCTCCACACTTACACCTATTTCCACCACACCAGTCAATTCAGAACAGCCGGCTAAACTGAGTGAGATGGAAGCAATGTCCATGTTTCATGTTCATTGAGTTTATATGGTGAGATGACACGAGAAATGTGCTTGTAAGTGTAATGTGGAATTAAAACCAGTCCTTCTCATCTGAAGATGATTTCTGGTGTGTCCTGTTATGTCGGTGCTGATTCATTAGCTCTCCTGGTTGGCGTACATGCCTGCCTCCCACTGCAGGGCTCGTTGGTTTTTATGCCTTATTACACGGGTGGCCACTACAACCTACCGAGAAATCAGAGTTACACAACATGATCACACTGGATCTGTTCCAAAATCCAGCAGAGCGCACTAGACATCGAAAACCTGAGCTCACCTCATTGTTTATGGCATCAATAGGTTGGATCCCAGCATACTGAGGAAAGAAAAAGTTATAAAGTGAAAAAAAATCCTGTCTATACAGCTCTACATTGCATTGCATTGTGACATTAGTCAACCTAAAAATTATATTCTTTACTTATGCATGTCATTTCAAACATGTATGACTTTGTTTTTTCCATGGATTTGCGATTTGGAATGACATGAAGATGAAGGCAATTAGACAGTTTTCATTTTTGGTTGAACAATCTTTTTAAGGGGTTTGTTGCTCGAGAGGTTTGTGACTTCACTCACTGCACTTTCTTCTAGCTTCAGTTTGACCCGTCTGTCCTCAAAGTCCTTTAGCAGTGTCTCAGTCAGACCTTTCTGGGAAGAAGGCGAGGACAGGTCAGCAATCGCACTCAAGGGCTTGATGGGGGTTGTCCGGGAAACAGTTGGGGACATGGGTTTTAGGCTGCCCCATGGCTGGGGTGTCATAATTGACACAGAGGGAAGTCTAAAAGTGGGTCGTGGTGAGGACAACTGTGAACTTTTATCTGGAGAGATAAACAAAGAAAAACAAAAGATTATGTTAACTATTCATTCACCTACTTACACAAGTCATTTGTTTCCCCATACATTTTCAATTACTTACTAATGAATTTTCTAAGAGCAAATACTTCTGAAACAAATACATCTTAACATACTACATGCCTGTTGAAATGTAGTCTTAATTCCATTGTGGATACAGATTCTGAAATGATAATTGATCTTGGCCTGTCATGAATCCACCAGCACAAATTATATTGGAAAACAAGACATAGCATGTAGGCATTTGATTGTGTGAAAAGCAATCTTTAACTTCAAATGTGCATTTACATCCATAAAGTAAATGATTTATCATTCTTCAATGAAGCAGAATGTCATGGTTTGTCCAAAGTTCAGAAACTACGTTGGCAATTCCTTTTCATTCCTTGGTGCTGCTGACATCCATAAACATTAAACACTTTAATCAGTTAGCTACTGTATAAACCAGAAAGTTATGAAATGCACATGCCACAAACATTGTACAGAATAATAAGACAGTACCCATCCTTACCCATTTGTCATGTTAAGTATGTTTGAGTGCAGTGAGACTGAAGAGTTATACCTGTCATGGATGATCGAGAAGTGTCCAGACTCCCAGAATATGGTTTACTGTAATTAGTTTTCTTTTCTGAAAATACTGAATCCACTTCTGCCATGTTCCCATGTGGAGTTTGTAGTGAAAATTCAGTTTCCTTGCTGGATAGAGGAGACCTGGATTCAGAGTAACTTAGCACTGGATTGACGGATGCTAGGTTGGGTACTGAGAAAGACTGACTACTGGACTCTCTCAGCTCTTGGAGCTCTTGTTCTCGTCTGAGGTCTTCTTCAATTTCCTGACGGATGCTGTTTGGGGCATTCTGCATTTTGGGGCTCCAGTCGGTGTACTCGAGGTGAGATTTCCAGGTAGGAGTGTAACGACTACTTTTTGCAGGTTCCAGTGGGGACGGAGAATTTTGAGAATAAAGCCTGTTCCTTCCTGACATGCTGTTGTCATTTTCCACAATCCAGGATGACTCTTTCTTTGTTTTGAGGGTATTGGTTTGGCACTCTACACCATTTTCTTTATGAATGTTTGCTTTAAAATGGTCCTCAGGATATGCACTTACTTGTACTTGGTTTCCAAAAGTGCTGCTGTCAAAGTTTCTCTGAAGGATAGATTCATCAGGATGTCGATGAGGACAGCAAGGTGAAAGAACTTCCCTTGAGTCCCAAAGGTCACCTTCCTCTACTAGTGCAGGTTTCTCTGTAATAAGCTTGTCATCTGCAGAGACTGTGCTTTGCTCTAAATCAGTTGTGGGACTTTCTCTTAGACATGCCCCCAAAGATGGGACTAGAATTTCATCCGGTTGTGACTCAAATGACTTCTTATTCTCCTGTACTTGGTTCTCTTGGGTATCATGGCTTGAAACACTGTTTGTGATCTGTCGCTGTTTCTCAAGCTCACGCACTCTCTGAATATGGAAACTTACTCTGTTGGGTTCTTTGGGTTTCGCAGCTTTCACCTGTGGAGATGATAGGGACAGAATTGGCTTTATCCTGATCTCCACCATCTCTGAATTGTCTTTGTGCAAGATACCCCTAGATCGACGTAGACTCTCTTCCCGTTGTTGGGAAATTCTGATTTCCCTTTGAATGGGAGTCTCCTCTGCACTTGACATTGTCAAGCTGCTCTCCATTTCTGAAATGGAAGGATCATTCGAAATGCTACCATCACTGGCGTATCCTCCACTTCGGTCACCAAGACCAAAATCAACATCATCTAAGGCACCTCCATTTTTTGAATTCTGAGTCACAGTTTCAGTCTTTTTTTCTATTTCTTGTTGTGTTGCTTGTGGGACCCCATTCTCCTCTAGGCTGTTCTCTTTGCTTACTTGTCTTAGAGTGAAGATGCTGGCTGTTGAGGATAGAGTTCTTCCCCGCAGTTTGGGGAAATAAGGGAGCCGCTCAGGACTCTGTAGGAAGGGGTTCTGTTTTGATTGTTCCATCATTAGAAACTGCTTTCGTGCTGCATTTAAGTCAATTTGCTCACTGTCTATGGTGCCAGGCTCCACCCTGGCTTCTTCAGTCTTCTCACTCACTGGTTTGTAGCTTAGACTAAACCCATGCAGGAGGCTTTGTGGTGGGTTACTTAAGTCCAGACTTTCTAAGGAACTCCACTGCTTTTTAAGAGCAGGGCTTTTCTTGGGTGCCTGATTCCGGATGATCTCCATTCGGTCTGAATTTTCCTCCTCTTCATTCACTATGGAGGCATCCTTGATTCGGTAATGGTCATCTCCATTAGTTTCTTCGAAAAGCCTTCCAGGTATCTTGTCCTCTGTGTATGTTTGTAGCTTAAAGGTGCTCTTCTCCTTCAGGGTATTCAGCTTGGCCTGCCTTTGTGGAGAAACCATGTAGACCTCATTCATCTCTGCTTCTGGACTTCCTGGGTCATCTACAAAGGAATAGAATCCAACATGTGAGCCTGTACTGCTGGCTGTTTCAGGGCTGCTGGGGTTGCTTGGAGTACTGGGCCTAAAGTCTTCACCGTCACTTCCATCCTCAGACACAGCCACTTGCTTAGCCTGGACCACCACATCTGGAGGACTATTGCCATACCCAGAGGACACTATCACAGTGGGCTGCATGTCTGTTACTGTTATGCTTTCAAAGCTGAACTTGAAAGAGTCACCATCGTTACTCCATGTGTTCTCTAGTGACTGTGGTTGGCCTGTAGGACTCAAAATGGAGCGCAAATCTGACTGCTCTAGCTTAGGGGAGAAGGGCTTCATCACCCAGCGCTTTGGGTTGCTGGTTATGGGAACTCTGGGTGGTGGATGGTTCTGGGCAACCCTGGGAATTGAAGGTCTCAGAGAAGAATGGGAATGGATCACAGCCTGCTCCTCTACTGAGGAGTGAGTGCATGCATCATATGGGTTGACCATCACAGTTGATGCCTGTCTCTGGGTAACAACAAAAAAAAGAAAGACAACAGATTTACTTCTGGACCGTGCAGACTATCAGATGATTAACACACTGTGTGTAGAGAGTAAGTAAATGTATTTCCAGATATGTAACATACGTGGTTTACAAGGTACAAGGTTTAACAAGTTGTGTCTAATAAGAGAAGAACATGTAAAAAGTACATTTAGAACATTTATCTAACATTTAACATTACATTAACAAAAACGAAGCAGTGTTAAAAAATATAACACTAGAAAAAGACAGTGCTTTCACTCCTGACATTTAAAACTGTCCTTTGTCAAATTTAACCATATTTCTTGTAACCGAGTAAGCGTATTTTAAGTGGCATTTTGTTCAGTTTTGTTTAATTTCCATATGTTAATACTAGAAACTACTGTATGATTGCAACTTTAATTAAACTTTATTAATTTACAAAATCTGACATAATTGTAATATAATGCATTCCCTTGATAAATCCTTTAGAATGAACATCAAAACATTTTCTTACTATAGTAAAATCATGGTAAATCATCGTAATTTCATCAGTTTACCTATTCAGCTGAAAATCATGTTTCTGTTTGGCTTTTTTACTATAGTATACATGAACCTTATGCTTAGTACTAAAACACCTGTCTATCTCAGTTGTAAGAATTTACATATTATATTACAATTGCACTCGATGGGTTATTCAAAATATATTTTTAAATATTTTATGATTTTTTAAGCTTTACATTTTTAATAAACATAAGAGTGAGAGAATTAAATATTTTATGATTATATTTTAGATTTATTTTTTAAATGTCATTTCTGTTGAATAACCTTTCTGATGAATAAACTTTTAAGTATTAAAAGGTTTTCAGATGGTGATTATATATATTTAAAAAAATAAAAACTGGCACTCACCTCACGTTATGGAAGAAATATTTACTAATACGTTATTTAAGAATATTTTATCATTGTTGGACAAATTCTCTGGTCTGCGTACTGCATCAAAAACAATAGATAAGAGTGTCTACCACTTTGAACAAGCTTACGTAGTTGTAAGAGAGTTTTGCTCACTGCCACTGGTGTTCGTGTGTGACATTGTGAACTGTGAACCGCTGATAAAATGACAGCAGGCCAGTTTCCTGGAAACCACTGCTCTGCCTTTGCTGATTGGCTCAGACTGTTTGAGGGGTGTCCCAAAAGTGTAGAAAATATACTGTAGCTTTACAGAAGCACGATGACCAAAACAAAGATTCAGGGAACAGTGCTACAGCGAGTCTTTACCCCATAAAACATTTTTAAAAATATTCCCACTGAATGACAGCTTCATATCCAGATTCAAATGCATTTTTCATGATATTGAAACAACTGCTGATAACAGAACAGCTATGTTTTGATAGATGCTCAGTGTAATGTGGACTGTACTAAGAAAAAAAAAAACAAGTTTGTAAAATCTCACACTTTCACTTTCTTCCAGACAAATCGGAGTGCTTCATAAAAAAATTATCGAAAGATACATAACCATTTTCAACCTGATCAACCTTTAGCCTGCAGTGACAATAAAATGGCTGAAAGAGGAAACATACTGCCATAAAATGCATTTAAGAATTGTAATATTATATAATACTGAGAACAATCTTTTAGTCCTTTAGAAAAATGGAATATTAAGTTACAAGTTTTACTGTTTTAATTGATAATTACGTTACATGTCACTTTATTCTCCTCTGAATTAGGCATCTTATACAGTACATACAAATGATCTCACACATTTCAAATGAGCAAATAATATGAACTATCTAGTTGAACTATTTATTCTCACAAAACCTTTCAGCCATAGAAAAGTGAGCAACACTCACCCTCAGACATCAGTAGCGGTGTGAGAGCCCGTAGTGTCACATGCATCAGAAGACACTTCTGTCTTTACTGCACTGTCTTGACAAAGTTCAGCTTATATCACATATGCATGCATAGACACACCCAGCACCCAGACTGAAGGAATGCAGAAGACTGATAGATTGTGGATGGGGTATTGAGGAAGAATGGACACCTGGTATATTAATATAAAAATCTTGTTACGCAACCATCTGTATGCAGAATTAACATAAGAGATGTTAAATGGGCCTGAATAAACATACTTTTTAACTATATTTACATGTATCTGTAGTGAGGATAACAACAACTGTGCAATTAAAATTAAAGCTGAAGCTGTCATTTGAGCCGTGCAGTGAGCTGAGGAAAACTCCCTCGGGATGAGTGAAAGTACAGCACATGACACTCATATTACATTCCAGAGTTTATGTCCAAGTAAATTTATTTTTCTAAGATCATCACTAGTAATTGTTTAACTGGTCAGGTAGAAAAGCGCCTATGATTGGACTTTTCGTACAAACGTTTAGTAGGTTTAATAATACACATCTAAACTAGAGGTTTTAAAGCAACTGCATGTAATCTTTTTTACCTTTATATATAATTTTGGAAGTTTCAAAATCATTCTGACGGTTCACTGACATACAATAGGGGCGAATGGCTTGTTTCTTCCCAAAAATTTGTTCTGGGTGTTTGTAAATTTGGTGAGCAGGTACAACATTTCACAAAATTGGCGGATTGCTTTACAGCAGCGACAAATCGTGTGTACAGCTATCCACTGTAATTACAACACTGGTACAGTAACAGCAGTGAATTCCACTCACATAACTATATTGGGCTTCATAGCCGCAAAAATACACAAAACTTCATACTATTTCTTGCAGTACTGCAGGAGTTGGCCAATTATTTTATCTTAAGCTAATAAAAAAATGATGGTATGTGTACACGATATCTACAGAAGAAGAAACCAAAGTTCAGGTAAATGTTTATTTTCCCTAACCACAATAAAATGTATTCAGTAAAAACAATGCACAAATATTTGACTTCGTACATTACATATAGTAAGTATTTTATTGAATATAAGCATCATAATAAAGTAAGACCACTAGTATTGTACTATACACATTATTTTATTTATATGGAATTTCAATTACTGGTTCCACTGTATGTTATAAAGCTTATTTTATAAAGCTGATTAAGTGAGACTAATTTGACAATTTGTAATAGAATAAAATAATATTTTTTAAAGCCCTAAAAATAAAGGTTCCAAATGGGGGTTTTCATAGTGATGCAACAGAAGAACCATTTTTGGTTCCCCAAATAACCTTTCAGTGACCAGTTCTTCAAGGAACCATGTTTTTCTTAGTATGAAGACCATTTAAGTAATATAAACAACACCTTTCATTACGAATAACCTTTTGTGGAATTGAAAGTTTCCATGGATGTTGAAGGTTCTTCTTGGAACCATCAATGCCAATAAAGAACCCTTATTTTTAAGAGTGTAAAATTGTAACCATTTCTTCAAAAAACATATGTTTTTGTACAGCCCTACCTTAAAAGAATGATCCAGGCTGTTACACAGCACCTGCCACGGAGGAGTGTACCTGAACATGGTGTTTGCTGCAGTACTAGAGTTTGACAGGAAAACGCTAGCATGCAGTTAACTTAAATCAATCTTAATGAGTCCTGGAGAGTGAACAGAAGAGAAAAATTATTTTTATGTATCATAACCTAACAAGAATCACCATACACTAGTATGTGTCAGATATTACAAAATAATGTATTATAAAAAAATACTTTTAAGTGTAAAAGCAATCAAAGTAAATATATATATATATGTAATGTAATATGTGATACAATTTGTTTGATTTTACTCTCATTCTTCCTCATTCAGAATGACTCACCTCATCTTTTGCAGGCTAATGGATCCAGCGAGACCATTGTGTGTAATGGCACTGAAACATTCAGTGAAAGCAGGGCCACCCTACCCCATCAGTACTGCTGCAGGTGTCAGTCTAGTATTTAGTCAGTCTTCATCCACTACCCAAAAAACTTGTTTTGGCTCAGTTGCTCTGGTAAAGCTCCTCCTCCAATATGGCTCCAATATGGTCAAAACAAGAGGTATCACCTTAAGCCAAAATTCCCAAAATGTGTGTGGGGTGACCTGGCCCATGGTCAAAGATTCAGTGCATGCATGCGTGTGTGTGTGTGTCTGTGTGCTGATGACTGTGATACCAGTCTGGAATGCTGCTACAATCAGCAACCTTAGGACAAAAGCTGAGAATACCCCCTACCATCCCATAATGCACCTCATAGTTGCTCTGAAGCCTGGTCATTTAATCATTGACAATGGCATTGACAGTACCGCAGTGGCTCTTAGATTAGTTCTGAATGGCAGCAGTGGTGTCCCTCAGGTCTCACTACTAGGCCCGCAACCAGTTTGTATTATTATTATTATTTCTTTTTTTTTTTTTATTAAATCAAGAAAATTATTTTCTTACTTTTCAACCTTATTTCTCTGCTTTGTACTCTACTAGTTTGTGTCAGATGTTGATTTGGTAACCACTTTGATCACTTAGATTTTTTTTTTGTTTAATATTCATTAAAAGAATAGACTGATAAGATCAGTTTGTTCAGAAATCAAACTACACTGCTTGTGCTGCATGCTTTCATTTCACTAAAACGAACAAACTCATAAGTGTTTGTGAATCACACTGTACATTTCTGATTCACTTAAAAGAACTGGCTCATAAGAGTCATTAGTTAGTGAATCAGACTACACTGGTTGTGCTGTACGTTTCTAATTCAGTTAAAAGATCTGGATCATAAGAATCTTTTGTTAGTCAGACTACACTGGTTGTGCTGTATGTTGTTTTTACATTTATCTTTTAGCAGATGCTTTTATCCAAGGTGATTTACGAATGAGAAACATTACAAGCAGTTTGTCAGAGAGCCAACAATATTTACAGTATACAATGCCAGGTTTAGTATAAAGCTAGTTTTTGCATGCAGCCTGCGAGGACAATTCTGTAGAAAGCCGTTATTTCACTGTGCATGATATTTTTATCGCATCTCATTCAATACAGACTCTAAACTAGCAGTGACAAAAATGAATCTATTGTTGTGGTGTTGAAGATAGCAGGAAGTACTGTTACATAAAGAGTTGTGCATACTGAAGATCATAAGCAGCACATTTACTGGTATAAAAAAAAAGACAGACGCAGTGATTTCTGTAACGCATATCACATTTTAATGTTTCCTTCCAACTCCTTCTACAGCTCCGTCAGGTTGATAAGAAAGCAGACCTTCACAATGCACAGACGACAGTGGCAGTAAGAGCACACACACTCATTATCAGGAGAACCAATAAGAGAGGACCCTGGTTATATGTCCCTACATTGTCCTCTATACTCAGCTTGTCATCAAGGGTTAGGGGGTTCAAGCACAGGGACATTATCTAACATGGAAATGGATATGTATATGTAGATATGTGTGATGTATGTACCTATAAAAGCATGCAACTATACAAAAGAGATACGCCAGGCCTGTGGCCAGACAACAAGGCATTCAGGGGTGAGGAACACGTCGAAACTGGAATGTTAGTACTGACGGACAGTAAGGTGAGTGGCAAACCATGAAACTCACAGTGATGCAAAGACTTTAAAGGAAGTTGCCCAGATGAGCATTGGGAGGAAAGTAAACTGGTTCTTGAACCATGAATTATAACCTCATTTGCTGCTTTACATCCAAAAAGTGTGTACATGGATAAGTGAATGTGTTTAAACACCATAGAACATAATAAACGGAAAGGTTTTTTTTTTTTTTTTGCATTCATGTTGACCTCATTTGACTCCTGGGCTTCTGAACAACACACATTGATTTCCATAGAGTTCATCCCAGCAATTCGGGCAGTAATATAACTAAAATATGAGAGATAAAACACGGCATATTAACTGAAATATATCATGAATACGACCACATAGACTCAAAACGCTCGCACATTATTCTTTAGCACACCTCTACCAGCTACCCATGCCACATAAATTCATTCTCCTAAAAATTAGTTATTAATTTGCCATCAAATGAAATTGATAAATTAAATCATTTTTTAAGGTACAGGTTTAACATTCATTAAAAAAACCTTCCAATGTAACGTAAAGGTGCATTTAGTAGTTTGGTGCTAATTTAAAAAAGTTTATACATGGAGAAATAAATTGTGTTTTTGTAAAGACTATAGAAAAAGATTTCTATAAAATGTGTTTCAGTTATGTTTGGTGTGGATCGATCGAAATGTATTTTGGCATGTTGAAATGGCAGGAGCTGCAGTGTTTCACTAAGTTTCATAGCCGCTAATAGCGTAGTGTTGTTTGGGGATGCAAAGAATGAAAATTATACAAACATCGTGCCTTTCCAGCAGAGACAATGGGAGAATCAGTACCTGTATATAGTGATTAGAGAGAAAATGCTTTAATTAATTGATTCGCAAAATTATTAAATTTCAAAAATCTCAAAACAGCACACCACCTGTTGATCAATGTAGTGTAAATGCAATGTGATCTTAAAGGACACCTTTTACAAACCAATTACAATTATTTTTAATAAAGTATAATGTACTGAATGTAATTTACATATCACTAAATACCATATAATATGAAGTGCCTAAATTTTCTTTTATAATTTTGTATGCTTGTTTCAGGCAGGACTTGGCTATTCAGTCTGATTAGAAACAATTAATAATCATTCTACTTTTCACTATATATGCATGCTTATTAAGATTCTTAAAATTCATTAAAAATGAACCTACATTATAATTGGTTAATGTGTTCACCAGATCAGAATTTAGAACGTTTCGATGGAAAGTTTTGATGTAATGAAGCCAGTTTCATACACGCTCCCAACTAAAAAAAAATTCTCAAAGGTTTCAAAGCTGAATGCTCCCATCACTACACATACGACCAAAGAGGGAGAAATGGTCTGAAGCCAATAGACGTCCATAAACATGAATTATTGTGTAAACGTCTCTCTGAAACACAATGGTATCAGTGTAATTTACACAAAACTGGACATCGATTGTGAAACCAGACTACAAAATGCACCTTTAATGTTACTAACATTTATTTCTGTTATGGAAAAGATGAAAATAACTTTAAATAAGCACCAGTCCATCACCCATCTCTTCCACAAACACACAGGCTACAAAAACGATATGCTTTTTGTTTTTACTGAAGCATTTGGCATCATAGCTACTTTAAGGGCTAACATTTTTTTTAATATCTAAAAAAAAAAAAAGGAAAAAAGCTTTAATAGGCCTACTTGGTATAATAACCTATTAAACGTTTCTTGTCCCCTCGCCACACTTTCTTGAAACAGCTAAGGAAGGGCAGATATTGTTCTTCCTGTCTTTCCATTCTTGTCTCGGGAACTGTTATGATTGCTGTGGAAGTGAGAGAGCTTTGCTTATTCTGACACTTGTTTACACGCATGAGGGCTCTTGCATAGGATTGGCTGCAGCAGTTTGTTGATGTCACTTGTTAGGAATGAGCTGTCACTGACCCTTCCTGAGGGCTGATGGCAGTGCGGACTGGCATACAATTAAAAACACACAGCCAGCCTGACACATACACACCTCTGAACGTCAGAACAAGGCCAAATGCACATGAGCTATGCAGATGAAAGATGAGAAGGCTACAATCCGATGCAAGTTTACATCATGCAGCAGTTTGAAAGTAACCGAGAGAACAACTGACTCTCTACTCTTGATCTCTATTTCCAACAAATAGAGCATTTCAAGTGGGGATTATATATATTTTAGTTAGAAACACAAAGGAACAATTACAAAAACATGCGCAAGCTCGTTGCTGCAACAGTTTAACTGAGAACGACCACCGAACAGCCTAACAGCAAAGCATCAAAGCTTACTGAGATATCCTCAGCTCACCTGTCCTACATTTCAATATGAAAGAGCGCAATCTACTGGACTCACGGGAGAACAAAGATAAGGAAAACGGTGCTGTATTACTGTGTGTTTGAGAAATAGCAAGGGAAAAGGAGAAGGGATGCTCTGATAGAAGAAAACACTCATTGACCAATTATTATTATTATTATTATTTTCATTTAAAGCAAATAGCCTCAAATAAGTTGCACATGCATTTGCAGGAATGTTGGTTCAATAGAGAGGACAAGCTGTCACATGCTTTCATTTACTGTAAAATTATTATAACTCATCCCCAAGTTTGTAAAAAGCAAATAAAAATCATGTTGATTATGCAATATGTATATATATATTTTTAAGAAATAAGTACTTTTAATCAGCAAGGATGCATTTAATTTATATTCAATAGTGACAGTAAAGTCTTTTATAAAAGATTTAAATAAACATTGTTCTTTTTTGATTTTTCTGTTCGTCAAAGAATCCTGAAACAATATTGCAAGGCGTCCACAAAAATATCAAGCAGCATGACTGTTTTAACAATGATAATAAAAAGAAAAGTTTCTTGAGCATCATATTAGAATGATTTCTGAGGATCATGTGACACTGAAGACATTTCAAAATATATTCAAATAGAAAAGAGTTATTTTTATTTATAATAATATTTCACTTATTACTGTTTGATCAAATAAATATACTGTATGTAAAGCTACTTTTAAATGGCCATCAGTAGAGACATTTTTAAAGTTTTTAAAACCAGATGTAGTTACAGGCAAAATCCTTGGTTTGTATCTAAGCTTTAATAAATGAATAATACTATGTAATATTCTATGGTAATATTTCACAATATTACTGTTTTAACTGTATTTTTGATCTAATAAATGCATCCTTGGTAAGCATAAGAAATGTCTTTCAAAAGCATTTAAAAATACAGACTCCAAACTTTACAGCTCTAGAAACACATTTTTTTTTTTGTAAGGAACAATTCATATGTTCATAAAAAAAACAAAAACATAAACATTTGTATTTTCATTACAAACTGGGGGATGAGTCAAAACTATTTTCTGTATTACTCAAGAGCTCAGCTTGTATCGAACCCAGAACATTCCTTTAAAACTCTTGTATGATGGTTTAAAACAATCTTGTCATTTCTAAGCAAATGCAGAGTGTCAATCCCACAGGTTTTATTCCTAATTTGAAAAACAAAACAAAATAAAAAATAATTGCAATATTTCTCACAGCTTCATCAGTAATAAATACAGTGCAGTGCACAATGCTGAGGTCAATAATTTTCTTCAATCTTTTCTTTTGATGTGAAAGTGAAAATACTTTTTAGTGCACAAAACACATGCTCTGCAAAAAGGGAACTCAACACAAACAGGCTTTAAAAAAAACTATATATATTATACAATTATGGGAAATATTTGAATCTTCTATGTGGAAAGGTAAGAATTTTTTTTTTTTTAAGGAAATGCTGATTAAAGGGGTTTGATCAGTTCATTTCAGTTTAAGGGTCAAATCTTCATACTTCTCTCACAGCAGTGCATATGACACGATTCATTTCAGCCACAAAAAAAAAAGAACAAAACATTAAATTTAAATGAGGTTAGAGAGGATCAAGGGGGAAAAAGTAATATAGAAAATATAAACAGATAAAAATCAATTAAAGAAACAACAGCTTCTATCAAAAGATACTGAACGTTTATTCCTCTCAGCCTTGCTGTTGTTCTCTCTGTATGTTGTTGCATTTCATCAGTAAAGTCTGTGTTTGGGCTCACATGATGGTGCAGCACTTGCAGGGTTGTTTCTCCTTGCTCTTGACCTCCGCAGTGCCCCCTTCTGGCTGCCCCGACTCGCCTGCCGCCTCTTCAGCCTTTGGTGGCTCTGCTGAGCTGCCATTAGGGGGCGCCTGTTCCTGCTTGGCATCACTGGCGGCAGCCTTGTTATTTCCATCCTCGATGAGCACCACTTCAGCCTTCACAGTCGTGCTCTCCATCCCCAAAACCTTCTTTGTTTCATCCTCGTCCTCGACGCTCTGGTAGCCCATGAAAACCATTGTGACTGGGTTCTCCGCACTGGCTCCGCCCACTTCTGTCTGAGGGGCTGCAGGTTTGGCTTCTACACCCGTGATCTCCTTTATGGGGGCTGTGACTGGGACTATGTCTTTCTCTACCTTCTCCACCTTCTCAGCCTGCCCTCGCTCCAGTCGTGGCGTAGTCTTGCTGCTCTCGCTCATGGTCACCTCATCAGCCTTGTGGAGGAGCTCTTCCACCTCTGAAGAGCTGAGCTGGTGAACACCATTGGTTATTGCACCATCCACACTGCGCACTTCATGCACCACTGCATAGAGAAAAACAAGACGGACTTAGTCAGGAAAGACTTTTCCCTGACTGACTGCTCTTCATCTTAAAGCGATAGTTCAGTTTCTGGTCCCTATTAACCTACATAGTGTTTTTTTTCCCCATACTATCGAAGTCAATGGGGACAAGCAACTGAAGTTGAACTGTAGCTTTAAGACTGAAAAGCCCAGAGTATACTTTATTTTTGTACGCCTACACTAGCGCCGAACGCGTAGCCTGTCAAAGTATACTTAATGCGCGATTTCAGGCGTTCGACACAAGAGCAATAGAAAGCTTTATCCATGTTCAGTGTCTGCTCTATTTTTCCCTGTAAGTTATGACCGATAACAAATATTTTTGAACTCTTAAACCAAAGCTGAAAATGTATTTTTAAACAAAACAAAAAAACATCTTGCCATTTTATAGATTATAATAAACATACAATGACCGTACATCCATTTTTACATCCTTTTTTTATTTATTTCTGAATTGCCTAAAATGTCCAAGTTTTGACATTGTTTTCCTATTGACCATTTCTCTACAGTCCTCAGACATTATACGTACATGTATTTGCAATGTTTTGGCTGTTCTCTGTAATTCCCGCATTCTTGCAAGCTACGATTGGTTGAATGTGTACAATGCCTGCATACTATTGGTCACTTCACTTTTCAGTCATTACCTTCAACAAGTATGAAAAACAATAGGAAAACAAAGCCAAACCCTGGACATTTTAAGCAATTTATAAATCCAGGCCAGGACATCCCTGCTGAAAAAATCAGCATATGCTGGTTAGGTATGTTTTGACGCTGGGATGCTGGTTTATGCTGGTCCTTTGCCAGCACATGACCAGCGTAAACCAGCAAAGGACCAGCATAAACCAGCAAAAGGACCAGCATAAACCAGCAAAGGATAAGCATGAAAAGGAAAAGGGTAAAGCATAAAAAGGAAAATGATAAGCATAAACCAGCAAGGGACCAGCATAAACCAACATCCCAGCGTCAAGACATACCTAACCAGCATATGCTGTTTTTTTCAACAAGGATGTCTGGGAAAAAAAGGAATATGGTTACCCTAAATAAACAGCACTGACACCATATTTGAAAATGCCTATATAAATCATTTTTATAGTGTCGAAAGCAAACTTCTAGCCAACACTGCAGCACATTTGGCACATATTTACTGCAGGTTTGCTGTAGTCAAGAATTTATAAGAATTTATAATGAAGACTGCTAGAAAAACACTACTCATTCTAGCCACTGAGGAAACGCATGGAAAGCACTACTGTTAGCATTGTCTTTTAAAGTTGTGCGCCAAGTGCACTTCACTTGCTAGAAGTGCTCACTTGACTGAGGGATCAAACACAGGAAAAGTGTGGCAAGCGGAGTAAACAGAGCAGGAAGAAAGCAGCGCCACTGGTGTTAGCATTAGCAGCTAGCAGCATTAGCAGTACAACCAGATGCAGTGTCAGGGAAACAAGTATTTTAATCATCTGTAAACCTTTGGAGAATATATTTAATGTATGTTAAATTTATAGATTCATTGTGTAACACCACTGGGAAGAGTGAGAAGTCAGGCTGGAGGCTCATGGCTAAGCTTGGCAGCAACATGCCCAAAACTAGCAGTCAAGTTGCAGGGTGACCAACTGAGAGTTTAATGCACAACATGGTCTTTCATCCTCTGACAGAAAATAACAATAAAAGTCAACAAAAATCAGGGATTTGTGGTTACCCTGCATCTTAAGCCATGCTCAATTAACCTCTTCCTTTACGAGAAGTGACCAGCAGTTGATGAAACATCAAGTAAAACTGACAAATATAAGACTCTGATCTCATCCTCATGTCATTCCAAACCCATCAGCCTGAAGGAGATGTTTAGATGAATGCCCGAGCTACTCTTTTCCATACAATAAAATGTATGCATACATTGGCCATCAAGCTTCAAAAAGAACAAAAAAGTACCATGACTCAAGCTCATCTTTTAAAACTACTCAAGCTTTGTGCGATTAACAGACTTAAATTTTCAATCAAGGCTCACTGGAAAAATTTGCCTGTGGTAGCCTTTCTGCAAAACGATACTATGTTGCTTCCTGCATGTTTTGGGATACTTTCCAGATGAAATGTCCAGTGATTGGAACTAAAAGTTTTCAGATTTATGGGAAAAAGAAACTGCCAGTGGTTTGTTACATTGGTTGTCGTACGACATGTATTGTGTATGATGAGTGGCCCTAAAAGTTTAATGATCCATTGCATGAACTTAATCTTTAAAAATAACATACCATCTAACCCTAAGTGATAATAAGCAAACATGAGATAAAAATCCATTTACTGATGCATCCATGCCATTTTAGCTTGTTTCTGTGAGCACTCAACATCGTAACTGCAATGCTGTACTAAATAAACTACCAAGAAAGTTTAATATTTTAGAAAAGCAATACATGCCAATGTAGCTGATCATGTGATGTAAATGTTTTAGTTCACAAATAATGCATGCATTATTATGTAAGTTAAAAGTGCACTTTGGTAAAAGAGATTTGAGATCACAACATATAGGGCACTATGAAATCTTTTATTTTATTTTATTTTTTTTAGATATTTTTCCCAAATTCTGCTTTTTAATACTTTAATTATTATTTTATTTTATTATTATTTTTTGCATTCCATAATATTGGTAAAATAAAATAAAAATTATGAAACATATTTTTCCCAAATGGACTATATTTTCTGGTTTAATTACATTTTAATAATCAAAAAGCATGTCTATTCAACTGAATTTAAAAACATTTTAATAACTTAATAGTTTATTAAAATTTTTACAACACCTATGAATTGATTTTTTTTTTTATAAATTCAGTGTCTGTTTTAATTTTTCAGGATTTATGATTTGATATAAATCTATTATCAAAAACAGTGGTAATAAAATGAAGGCATTAAACACTAATTAATCTTTTTAAATATAATACAAAAAAAAATATTTTTGACATGTTCTCAAATATGGAGATTATATTAATCGATAATCTGCCTATAATCATAATTTGTGGGAAAAGGACTAAAGGTGTGTTAGTGTTTTACTGCCATAAGTGTTTATTTTAACTGGAAACTACGGGTAGAGGCATGTTATTTTCAATAAGCCTATGTTGTACATTTTGTCTACGGAAGAAAATCATACAGGTTTGGAAAAACATGAATGGTGACATTTTTGGTTAAACTGTTCTGGAATATACCAAAATGACATAAACATCTAGTTTGGTCAAATAAGGCAACTGCGGCTGATGTTCTGAACATTTTTCCTCATTAATGTGTTTTACATAAAAATGTACACTTCTCGTAAAGCAGGCACATCTAGCAAAGCAACGTGCGTCTGCTCTATCGCCAGCCACCTTTTTGTTCATCCTCATAGACCTTGACACCCTGCTGCAAGAGGTCTTTGGGGAGCAGTGTGTTAGTGGACAGGACTTTAGTCTCGCCAGTCACCAGGTCCTTCTCAACTGTGATCTCTACGGAGTACATCGCTGCAGTGCCAACGAAAGAACACATTATCATCCTGCAATGACGCACGGTCACACTCACATAAAGTCACTGAACACACACATACACACACTGTTCAGGCCAGTTGATTTCTATATTCAAAAAGCCAGTGAAGTGTGATTTTAAGAGACTGTCTGGTGAGCTCTATGACAATAATAATGCAGAGTGAGGTGTAGAATAGACAGATAGTATGACTGATGACTACTTGATGTGGTTTTTTTTTCTGTTCTAATGTAATGTATGATAAATGATCTAAATTAGGGTTTAGAAATAATTGTAACTTCAGATAAAACAAAAATCTAAAAGTAAAAAATCAGAACTTAGTAATTCATTATATATTATATATTTAAAAAAGCATAATATAATATGTACCTTTATATATATATATATATATATATATATATATATATATATATATATATATATATATATATTGCTTTGTGTTAATTCTATCACAGAAGAGTGAATCAAAGCTGTGATATGGTTTCTGAGGCAATGCTGCCATGGTAACCTGATCCTTTAGTAGTACGGCTTCTAAAAATAGCTGTTTTTATTTAATAGATGTTTTTCTGCCTTTCAACTTTATATGTGAGTGAGAGATGATGTGGTGTGTATGCCAAACACACGAAGACACACACACATGCAAACATACATCAGCTGAAAGAACAGAGAATTAGAAGACAAGATTAGATGAAACAAGTACAGGATTAGTAAGTTTAAAACACTGATATAGGACTATATATAAAACCCACAAGTGTTTATTTATAAAATGTTAATAAAAAAAATATACCCTCCCAAGCAACCAGAAAGAACAGATACCAAACAGACACTCACCCACCCAGGAACAACTGTCAATGAATCCACTTTACATTTATCTGACTACAGAGGGGTGGGCGATATGACCAAAATCTTCACAATATGAGTCATTTTATTTCATGGTAACGATGTATATTACATTATAATTGTTTTTGCTTTAAATAAGGTATTTATGATATCATGGAAATATCATAATTCTTATCACCAGTGTCAATATCACAAAAAACTAACACTAGCCTAAAAAAAAAAAAAACTCAAGCTCACTGAAGACAAGTAAGCAATTAAATATGAATAAGAAACTAATAACAAGCAATAGGACATTATAAGGACATTATAGGACAATAAGAAATGCTATATATTGTATAAAGTAATCAAATGTATAAAAACACTGGATATTCTTCAGTGTGTAAATTTAATATGTTTCTTCTTATTAAATTTACAAAAGTGATTTAGTCAAGAGCACTGAGAGATTTTCTCTCTTTTGTTGTATGATTAACATGAATGACAGACAGCAGGTTTATTAGACTGCTGTCACTTTAAGAGCTGCCTGGATCCAATGTACTGTTACACAGGCTTTCTCTCTCAGCTGTTTCACTTTCACTTGAGACCTCCTGTGTTTACAAAGATACTTGCAAAGACGCGCATTTTGACACATAAAAGTGTGTGTATTTAACCATTCAAGCAGCAAAAGTACTGAATGGAGTTCAGTACTCCCGCGCTCTATGAACACCGTCTTCACGCCTCTCTGACAGTGCACACATATAGCAAAATGAGTTCTCTTTCGCTGCTAATTGCATTTCGACAGCTTAAAATCCCGTTTTTTTAAACCACAACGCTTAAAAACACATGCAAACGATACACTTTTGTGACCACATAGCACAGCAACATCACGTGAACGTGTAACTGCGATAGAGACGATAGTCTAAAATTGCTACCCACTGACAATTTTCTACGGGTATATTGCCCACCCCTACTAAAGACCAGAATTTAAATCTTAATACTTTTAAAAAGCTTATTCTGATGGCCTTTAAAAGGGTCAGTTCACCCCAAAATGAAAATTCTGTCATTAATTACTCCCTCATGTCGTTCCAAACCCGTAAGACCTTCGTTCATCTTCGGAACACAAATTAAGATATTTTTGATGAAACAAAAATAACAACTTCATTCAAAAATTCTTCTCCCCTGAGTTAACGTCTTCCGCCATTTTGGAGAGAACCATGTCGCTTGTGCGCACTTTCTCCTGTACGTAAAAAACGTTCTTTGCACACAAAAAGTATTCTCATAACTTCACAAAACTGAAGTTGAGCCAATGACGTCACATGTGTCCTTGCAACGTTTCTGGACCTGGGAACATTTCAGTTATGCTGCTGTCTATGCAGGGCCAGAGAGCGCTCAGATTTCATCAAAAATATCTGGTGGTCTTACGGGTTTGGAACGACATGAGGGTGATTTATTATGACAGAATTTTCATTTTTGGGTGAACTAAACCTTTAGGTTTTTTCAGAAGTTCTAAAAAAGAACCTTTCTGCTTTTGGCCTGTATTTCACTCAGAAAAACCAGATTCACCACAAAGTTCTGAACGTGATATCGATAATAAGAAAACACAGAGCAGTTTAAGTGCTTCATTTTCCATCTTTATCTCAGAATTAAAGAGCTAAAGGGTAAAACGGCAGGAAGAGTGTGTGATCTCTGCGTGAGCTACAGTTGGATCAACACTCACCTGCTCTCATCATGTCAGAGACACCTCCGGATTTCTCCAGACGAGGGCTGACGTGAACCTTGACCTCTAATAGGGTCATGAACGAGGACACAGAAGGACAGAGAATGATAAAAAGGTATAAGAAGCAAGAGTGTAGATTAGGGGAGAGAGAGGGATGATGGGAAGGAGGAAGTACTACAGCAGACACAAGACTGACTGCAATGTCCTTCACCGCATTCAATACGTCAAGGATAACTGCAGAAACTGTTCTTTTGGCTGTGTAACTTTTTAATTGCTGCTCTTGAGGTTTAATTTTGAATTCTGATCATGTTGCTCATGAAAAGGCTATTTTAAGAGGTGTTTCTGGTGTCAGAGATGATGACGTTACCTGTTACAGAGTCTGTCATAGAGTCCATCACAATCTGCAAAAATAAAACAGAGAGAGAGAGAGAGAGAGAGAGAAATCTTATTTGACTGATCCAAATTACACATGTTTGTATTAAATATGAATTATACAATTATACTGTCATCTGTCAAATTTTAGTTTGTTATTATGAACACAAGAGTACTATATCATATGAGAAATGCAGTTTCGGATTGTTATTTTATGTTTCTCGGGGGTTAGATTATTAACTGTGCAATTTTTGCACCAAAAGAACATTTTCACTTAAAAAAAAAAGGTAAAGGGTACCACCCCAGTGACAACTTTTGTTCCTTTTTTACAAATACACATAACATGCTAGCTATGAAATTAGCCTTAAAGACATAAGAGTCAGTCAAGTAGTTCAAAACAATTTTTAAAATGTAATTTCCACCACCATCACTTCTATCACAGACTGTTATTTAACAATGCTATTTAATAATGGTTCTTATTTTTTAACAAAATAAATTATATTATCAAATCAAACAGTTTTATTATTTTATATTATTTTGTTAAAATTACTTTTCTGCTTAATATTTTGTAGACACATGATACATTTCTTTTTATGTATAGAATGTTCAAAAGAACAGCATTTATTTAAAAAACTGTTTTTTTTTTAACATTACAAGTCACTATTGATCAATTTGATGCATTCTTTCTAAATAAAAGTATTAATATATTTTTTATTACTTTTACATTTTAGAATATATTATGTATAGTTAATATGTTTTAATTAATAAATATTACTATATACATAATTAATGTAAGTAATAAAATAAACAGATTTTTTTATAATTAAAGGATTATGCATATGTTCTCATTTGTATTCATTGTTTACATTACTATTATTTACATATTTTTAGTTTACTGGAACACAATTCATCCTTTGAGATACGATGTAAATAAGGTAAAAGTGAGGTAAATAAACTAGGGTGAAAAGTGTTTAGGAATCTATCCACAGTTGAAGACTCTTCTGTGGAAATCCTTTCAAATAAAAAATACTTTGAACAACAGTCCTGATGACAAAACACATAAACGGTGAGATCAGCAGGCGCTAGACAGTGATATATGATGTACTTTAGAGGATACTGACCACCAAAGAAAAGGCTAATCAGAGAAAATAATTTGTGTTGTAGCAGCTTCGCCGCTCTGAATGCAGCACCAGTGAGGGCAAGTCTGTCAGTCCTGCATGTTTAGTACTCACTGCTTGAGTGAGACTGATTCCTGCACTGTTAGCAGTGAGATCCATCGCTTCCATTAATCAAGACGGCCTTTGTGTATCCGGACATGAGACGGTTCCCCATTGTGTGTCATGCACTAAAGCTTTGAATAGAAGCCTCTGGATCCCCTGCTGCCCACCCTGGTGTGAAGTTTATGGGCTAGAAAGAGCTGCCGGTTAAACGCACCGTTTTTTCGACTGTCTTGATGTTGACTTCCTGTACTGCATCTGACAGGTTCTCTTTGGTGGATGTTGCAGACACACCTGTCTCTAGCTCCTCCAGCTCTCTCTCCAGTCTGTGCTCAAAGAAAAGAAGATGGACATTCAGTTTATAAAGCACATTTTAGGTTACCTATACTAGGTAATTTTTACATCTGAATGGGTTTATCTTTAGGAAAAAAGCATTTGTTTCAGTTTTGAGTGTGTGTGTTTATATATATATATATATATATATATATATATATATATATACACACACACATACACACACAGTGTCCTGTGGTTCTTTTTGGTGCTCAATTATTAATAATAGTTATTATTATTATTATTAAAATAATATTATAAAATAAAATATTTTATATTATTACGTAATCATATTAAATATTGTTTTATAATATTATTTTAATAATATTAATGTAAAATAGTGAATGTAAAATAATGTAATAATGCTGCTTAAAATGGGAATCTTTTGTAACATTATAAACATCTTTACTGTCACCTTTGATTAATTTAATGCATACTTGAATGAAATTATAAATGTAATTACAATTCTAATAAAGTAATCTTTTTTTTTACAAATAAAAATATATTATGTATAATTAATACATGAATTAATTAATAAATAGGCTATTGTTATGTAAAATATTCAATATAATATATAATATAATAAATATATAAGTTATTTTAAACACATTATTAAAGGATGTGCACTTGTTATCATTTATTTTTATTATTTACACAATTATCTGTAGGTTAGGGAAAAATAATTGTAATATGATTATAATAAAAAATAAATACATAAAAATAATAAATTAATGGATCTGCACCAATTAAAATCATATATACATCATATATACATAAATGCACTAATATATATATAAATACATATATAATGATCTGCACCATATTTTTATATTTTTCACGACCCCTTTCTGAGTGTGTTTTCCACACCTGGCCTTATTGGCATTGGCTGTTCACTGGAATAACTCATTGGTTGGCATACCAGTCCTGTGCCAGAGGCCCTTACAGCCAGAGCAGAGATTTAATCAGGCAATGGAGATCCAGACTGACCGCTCTGCCAGCAGAAAGACCCATGGCACTTTTTGCCCATTAGGAATAAACTGAGACAAATCAGATAAGAAAGAAAACCTTGGCCACTAGATCTATATTACACAGTCCAGGCTGATGGATTCCACATTAGAGACTTTCTAACCACAGCTGGACTTCTGTTTTCTCCTCCTTCTCCTTATATAAAATATGTGAATACAGCTCTTCATCACACTGGTGTGGCTGGTTAACCTGAAAATGGTCTCCTCAAGATCTCTGGTTTTGGCCTCATCTTCCCGCAGCTGTTTTGTGGTCTCGTCTTCATCCGGTCCTGCAGAGGGCGCACCTTCCAGCAGCCATCTTTCCCTCAGTGCCTTTGACTGCAAAAAATTCAAAATTTATGTAAGCAAGGATATACTCTAATATATGCAGAATATAATCTGCAGCTTGTGTATGGCGCAGAGCAGACACTTTCAGTTTAGAATTGTATTATATAGTATTTACTTCTATTAAAAGAAGCATAACAACAGTGGCAAGTAGTGTAATGTGCCCCAATGCAGCCCTCTACACCAAATAAAACATTTTCTCACAATTAGGTTAAAATTTAGGCATGAAATCATTTGTTTCTGAGCTGCAACTGACCAATCAGAAACAAGTATTCCAGACAGATATACAATAATGTATGTATTATTTTAAGTATCTTATGCTCACCAAGGCTACATTTTTGATCAAAAGTTAAAATATTCTTTCAATTTAAAATACCTGTTTTGCATTATTATATATTTCTAAAATGTAATTTATTCCTGTGATGCAAAGCTAAATTTTCAGCATCATTACTCCAGACTTTAGTGTCACATGATCCTCCAAAAATCATTTTAACATGCTGATTCCCTGATTATCAGTTATCATTGATTTATTATTATCAATGTTAAAAGCTGTTTTTGCTGCTTAATATTTCTGAGATACATTTTTAAAGAAAGTTCAAAAGAACAGCATTTATTTGGAGCAGAAATCTTTTGTAACATTATAAATGTCTTTACTATAGCTTTTGATCAATTTAGTGTGTCCCTGCTGAATAAAAGTATTCATTTCTTTTTAAAACTAAATATTACTTATCCCCAAACCTTTGAATGGTAGTTTCAAATCACAGTTTCTACAAAAATGTAATGCAGGAAAATCTGTTTTGAATAATCGTAAAGGTGTCTTGAGCAGTGAATCAGAATATTAGATTTCTGAAGGATCATGTGACACTGAAGACTGGAGTAATGATGCTGAAAATTCAACTTTGCATCAAAGGAATAAATTACATTTAAAATATTTTAAGATATATATAAAATACAACCTTCAAACTATAATAATATTTCTTTTACTGCTTTTTAAACTGTATTTTTGATCAAATAAATGCAGCCTTGGTGAGCATAAGAGACATCTTTCAAAAACATTAAAAAGCCTTAATTATTCCAAGTTTTTGACTGGTATAATTAATGCAATGCGACGGACTGAAAACAGCTTCAGTGTACACAAGTCTTGACTCATTTAGAGAAGAAAGAAAAATCACACTTTGGGAAAACTAAAAGTATAAGTGACTTAAATTTAGAAAGTGATGAAAATTATGTAAATTTCCATCCCAAACAACAACAAAAACAACAACAACAAAAAAACTGAAGATAAAAGTGATTTGTGCATCAGTTGAACAATGATGCTAGAAAGTTTCAATTCTGTTATCGCCTGCCTTTGAAGATCTCCTATGAGAGAAGAGATCTTTACTAACCAAATAGTGCACAGCTCTTGCTCTCAGAGCCTGAATTATTCAGCTAATTGACACTAAAATCTAAGTGTCGAGCTGGCACTAAGCTGCCTTGGCACCAAAACAGGCACTGCTCTGATTTACTCTCTGAAACTGATCTTACCCTCTTCCTCTGACTCTCAGAGCTTGATGTTTGCTTACTGGTAGCATTAAACTACATGGCAATTTGTTTGCCATTCACAAACCACATAAGATATGTGCATATGCATAGGCTGCCCTGTCCAGCCCTTTACCAGCAGCCATTAAAAGTGCACAGCTGAGCACAATCACTCTAAAACTTCAGGATGGATGAATATAATCTGGGCGGGGCAATAATGGTGCTGTGCAAACCTTTTACAGTAACCCATTCAAAAACCAATCTAAGAACACTTCAGTTTAGCTTTTTGCTGATTTTAGTATTTTGCAGCACTTCATGTTGATTATTTAATCTCAATATATGGACGTATGAGAGGCAGACAAGTAAAAAAAATTAAATAAATACACACACATTGACCATAGAGAATTTTTCTGCGCACACTTAAAGACTGAGCATTATGGATGGCGGCTGTCCAGATCCTAAAGGCTCTTGGCATTTACTGGACAAAGCACTGCAGGCCTCGGACATTCCTGCCTCTCCCAGCTGTTCCTGATCAAACCTCTGAAGATGGCTGTCAAATAACATTCTTTATGTGCTAATATAACATTATATATTTTGATTCATACATGCCAGTTCATGAATGCCAGCTCTGTTTTCTCTAGGCTACTTTCAGGACAGTTTTGTATATAATATATAATATATTGTATATAATATATAATACCTTAAATATTGTTTAAATTGTCTAATTTATCTTTTCCATTAATAAAATGTAGATTCATTCATTCGCGCACTCTATTGTTTTTACAAAAAGCAGTTTATAACAAATAAAAAAAAAAAAGTTTTGTGTATATTATATGCATTCACACACACACGTTTGGTTTAGCTTGAAGTACTATATATATATATATATATATATATATATATATATATATATATATATATATATATATATATACATATATATATATATATATATATATATAGTATAAAATATAATAAAATCAACAAATACAAATTTATGAAAACAATAAAAAAAATAGTAAAAGTTACTAAATTAAAATTTTAACAAATTAAAATAAAAAACTTAATTAAATAGAATAGAATAGAATAGAATAGAATAGAATAGAATACAACAATCTGTGTTAGCCAGTTACATAATATTATTTCGGTAAGCACATGATCAAATGATGTATGATATATTAAGTGGCACTGGTCTATATAAAACAATCAAATCATTATAAGAGTTATTCAAATGATGTGTCATATCACTTTCATGTTGCACCTCACATCTTTTGTTTCTTTGTTTTCTTTCATCTCCATTTTCATTTTTGCCTGAGCTGCCACCTCCCACTCCCTAGAGACCTACTGTAGGAGAGCGTATACTGACCACACACACACACACACACACACACACACACACACACACACACACACACACACACACAAGCGTGTCTTTACTGACATGATGCAATCAAAAATACAAAACAAAGCACACAGGCTCCCATGTGCTTCCAGTGGCTGAGCCATTGTTTTCCAAAGTAAAACAGATCCAGCTTTTTGCGCAACATCTTAAAACAAAGACTTTTGTCTGCTCGTAAGAGTTCACCGCTCTCGATCCTGTCTCACGTGATCTGTGTTAACCCATCCCACTAATCAAACCACACCTATCCAGTCCACATCATTAACATCCTGTACTGATCACCCCGGGATATCAGACATCCTTTAATCAGTCTGGAGTTACAGATGAGCCAATCAAAACAAGGGAAGCTTTGGAGCCAAAATATGACAAAGAAAGAGTATGATAGCTAATATATATGATACAGACATGCAGGCTTCAGCACGACTTGGCCAGAGGCCGGAAACAGCACAGCTTTGGAGCTCAAGTGGTTGGAATTGTTCTATATTCAGGCAGAACACTATGAACCTTATCTTAGATTGAGAAAAGCCTACTCATATCAGATAGCATGTGTTTTCGGGACTCTCAGAGGCCCCTCAATACTTTAGTGACCCATGGCCTACTATTCACTGGTCAGTCATCTCTCTCTTTTTTTCTCTCCCTCTGCATTTTGCTGACTCTGAATGGGAGCTCCATAGAAACTGCTAATGAGGAGAGTTTTTGGATCTTATCTCTGGCCAGCGCAGCAAAGTCTCTCAGCCACAGCTGATCGCCTCAAAAACACACACAGAAAAACACAGCCAACTTCCACAAAGCAGCACTGACAATAATGATTGAAATGTTTATCAAGTGAATTACAAAGTGTTAATAATATTTCAAATAAATCACAATTAATTATATATTCGTATCTGCAGCCTCCAAATAAAGACAATGCAAAGACATTACATTTTTGTAGCAGGTGAACACATTGAAAAAGCATCAGTTTTACATTAAAGGGGTCATATGATGTTGCTAAAAAGAACATTATTTTGTGTATTTGGTGTAATGAAATGTGTTTATGCGGTTTAAGGTTAAAAAAACACATTATTTTCCACATAATATACATTATTGTTTCTCCTCTATGCCCCGCCTTCTGAAACGCATTGTTTTTCACAAAGCTCATCGGTCTGAAAAGCGAGGTGTGCTCTGATTGGCCAGCTATCCAGCGCGTTGTGATTGGCCAAATGTTTCAAGCATCAGAAGCAACAGAAATGTTACGCCCCTCAACATATACTGTTATGGCATGTATGCACAAACTGTTATGGCACAAAAACAATAAAACCCATTACAAACGAGGCAGTTGTTGCATGCAGTGGGGACATAATTACTGATTATAATGACTTATACTGTCTTTTTACGCGTTGCGTTGCATATCGCGCTGTTTAAACATAAAACCATGTCTGCATTTGTGATCTGAGAAACGACAAACAACAAGTGCTACTCCACACTGCTCAAAACTCACGTTTGAATCATCAGTGACAAATACTTTACATATGTAAACTTCTTACATACCGTGAGTCAGAAGCGCCAGACTGTTGCGTGAACATTTGGGCGGTGTTATGCAAATCTTCCCACATAGTGACGTAGACATGTGGGGGCGTGTTTAAACGAGCCGGTTTAGGGGGGCATTGACAAGTCTTAACTTTTATAAAGAATATCTCTTTGGATTTGAGACTTTAGTCTTTGCAACTTTACAGATCTTTATTCACCAAGAGCTTGTAACACTCCAAAGAGAAAGGATAAATTGAAATCGTATCATATGACCCCTTTAATGTTTCCCAGATAGACACAAGATACATTTTGGTACTAGGTCATAATGTAGTCCAGATTTGAACCTGTTGCCTTGTCCAAATACCCAAACTTGCATTCTTAGCCACTTGACAGGAAGTAAGTGCGCAAGACTGTCCCATGTCTTAAAAATACCAAAGTGCAGTGCCCTTAACACACACTAAATCCAAATAATGCTCTGGAGTGCTATTCGAGGCTTACTATATCCCATCATTCAACATGTTGTGAAAATAAATTGTGAGACTTTTTGCTGAGATCTTGTGAGAGGTCACAGAAACCTTTCCAATGCAAGTTAAATATTAATATAATAATTAGATATTATTAAATACAATTTAGTAGAAAAAGAACTTGTTGCACTTTTTATTGGTGCAAAAGACGAGAAGTGGTGATATTTATTTTGTACAACATTTGCAGCAGCTTCATCATATAATTAGAAGCACCACAAATTAAATTGTGTCATGTTATAGAGACTACTGAACAGACATTTAGAAGTTGATTTTAAAGCGCAAAGTATTTAAAATAAAAATAAAATTATGTAGAGCACTTGCATTTTTACAACACTAAAAGTGTGTCCCATCAGGTAAAGAAAAGGTCTTCATCCTCACTTGAACACTTGGCACAAATACAGGAAATACGCCACATAAGTAATCAAGTGGTCAAGTGCAAAGACCGCAAATGTGGGTATATGGACAAGGGGTCAATGAGTACCAAATCTCAACGTAAGATTTCACAGTAAAATTCCTATAATAAATGTAAGCTATGTTCAAAATGTAATACTAGCATAATGTTTACTGTATACTATGAAGTATACATTTTACGATAGTAGTATGTGAAAAATTATGCAACGATAAACATTACAAACAATAGTATTGTTGTAATATGACATCACTGTTTAATTTAGACAGATTTTAAAAAATATTTGTATGTATATATATATATTTATACATGTATTTAATTTATATTATATATAAATATAAATATTTTATATATAAATCTAACATATTTTCCTTCATATATACATGTATGTGTGTATTCATAATAAATATACACAGCACACACACATATAGTATGTAAACATAAACTTTTATTGATTAATCATTTTGCAGGCCTAGTTTAATTCAGTGAGTGGTGTCTAATTATCATCTAGGACATCAAAATATTACTTTGAATTTTTTACACAATTAAAAAAAAAAAAACTTTGTGAAACAATGAATTAAGAAGTAAATTTGAAAAACTATGATTGATATCACTTTAAGGTTACTGGACAGTGAAAATGGGCAGTGTTATTTTAGTATTATATTTATACTGTTATATATTATATAAATAGTATATAGTATTTTATATTATTTATGTATTCATTTTAAATTTAGTTTTTAATTTTAGTAAATTCGTTATTTGCTTCTGTCATTTTTACTAGATATATTTCCATGTTGCTTTATTTTTATTTTTGTTAATAATCTAAGTACTTCTTCAACTTATTTTATTTTAGTTAGTCACCAAGGCAAAATAGTTTTTTTTTTTTTTTTTTTTTTTTAAGAGTATAATTTTTTCAATAATACATAATGTGTGTGTGTGTGTGTGTGTGTGTGTGTGTGTGTGTGTGTGTGTGTGTGTGTGTGTGTGTGTGTGTGTGTGTACACACATACTTTTTTTTCTCCTTTCAATTAAAAAATGATGTTTTATTATTTAATTTTATTTAACAACACCACTGGAAATGGAAGGTCAATTCCAGAGAAGTGCATTGTGGAATAAAGTCTTTTGGGATTTCCAGTGGATATGAATTTTGGCAAATGCAGTAGGGCATCCACATATATGCATACAAAAAACCCCTGCATACTATATACATACTGCACACTACAGATGTAGTATAAATAGTATGGTAGCCTGTTATTCCAAACATATACAGATGCATTAAAATGTCTATTCTCATCTACAGCATAAACAGAAATGGGGAAAAAGTCCTCAAACAGTTCGCAATGATGTATTCCTGACCTGAGGGCCACAGAGACAATACGCCATATATTTAGCAGAGTGAAGCATTTCCCTCTTCACACAAACAGGATGTCTCATCACCCCCCATGGCAGATTCTCCTTCCTGTGTCTGACAGGGTGTTCTTGGCCCAGAATGCACCAAATCATGTGGTCTGGTCAACACCGATACTTAGAGTCCCACCGCCAATAGGATTAGCATGAGACAAGCTTAAAATACAACACTCAGTTACAACAGGGATCTGCTACATCCCTCTGGGCTCTAAAGGGTCCTTACCATAAAAAAAGGTTGAGGACCCCTGCTGTAATTCATAAATAATATGGACTAGAGAAATCAAAGACATTTCTGCCACATAAGAAAAAACAACATGCTTTGTTCAATCATAATTACGACAAATAATAATGAGATAAAAATTCAAAATTATGAGACACTAACTCATAATTATGACATAAATCTCAAAATTATGAGATAAAAATTTAAATTGACATGAAAAGTCGTAATTATGACAGGCACAAGTGTGTCACTAAAAAGCCACAATTCGATTACATTAAGCTGACAAAAAGTCGACAAAAGTCCAAATTATGAAATAAAAAATACATTTTCATAAAAAATTTTTTTGACTTTTTATCTTATAATTTTAAGTTGTCAAAACTTCAGCTTTGTCATAATTACAACTTAGCATCTCAAAATTATGACTTGTTCTCTCATGTCATGTTTAATGTCATAATTATGATTTTTTTTTTTTTGGTCATAACTATCATTTCAGATTTGTCAAAATTTTGATCTTTTTATCTCATAATTTCAGATTTTTAATGTCAGAATTATGACTTAGCATATCATCATTTATAATTTTAATGTCAAAATTATTATTTGATTACTTTGAATGCTTAATGTCACAATTAAGACTTTTTATGACTTTATACCAACACTTTTTTATGTCGTGGAAATAAGTGGGCTTCAGACATCGAATGACTGTAACAGTTTAGAAATATTAAATCCATCAGTGTCTATATTCGGGGTAATGTAAATGTAAACTGTCACCTCATCATACATTCTGTATTAGGCCTTTGTTAGTTTTACAGAGAATATAAACAGCAGTCATGACAAATATTCTGGCCTCAATGTTTTTTTTTCTTCTTTTTTTTTTTTTTTACCTTGAGGTGCTGAAGCTGTCGTCGGTCATCCTCTAGTTGTCTTTTCTTATTCTCAATTTCTGTCTGTCTTTTTCTCTTTTCCTGTCAATATAAACATTATTAGGATTAACACTAAGTTCTAGTGTGCTAAACGCATGCAAACACAAACAACCATATTTTCTTTTCTGTACCACACACTGTTTGTCCTGTTCTTCAACATCCATTCTGTGAAAACAGTTCTTTTAGAGTTGAAAGTTGGCTAAAAAAAGGTTTTCTGCAGGAATACATATTTTGCTGAAACCTACACCACTGCTCTCAGACCAAAGCATGTGTGATAATGAGTGTTAACAATCTTCATATGTGAGAGGAAATGAGCTGAGAACAATGTGTTCATCAATCAGTGAGGCCGAGATCCCAGCCAGCAGGGAGGGCATGTGTGATTCTGTGTGTGTGTGTGTGTGTGTGTGTGTGTGTGTGTGTGTGTGTGTGTGAAGTGTGCACCTATGTGTGTGTCAGGACTAAAAAAGTGCATAGATTAACAAACTGAACCCTCCTTTGTTTTATCTTAGTAAGAACTTTTACATACAGCGTTTTTGTGGACAGATAACAGCATTTCACCAGATTTTAAAATAAATAAATACAAATATTTAAAACAAACAAACATTTTAAATTTATTTGTACAATTTATGAATGAATGAATAAGATTTTCAACAGTATTCATATTCCTGTTTAAACTGCAATTGTAATTTTCAAAATAATGCCAGTTGATTTATTTTTGTTTTTGTCTCAGTCCATAAAAATTACACATGCTCTGATGAATTTGATAATTGTTCTTTTATATATACACACACTTGAATTAATGCTTAAATTAAATAAAATAGTACTGCTCCTTTACTTAGTGGAATTTTAGACATGGGCAGACAAATCAGCTGTTTTCACGATGAGCCTTGTATGTAAAAAATCTCCGACCCAGTTTCAGATTTGTGAAATGGGTTCAGGAGGTGGGTTTATTAGGACCGCCAGGGGAACATGTGGTGTGAGAATCTGACTTACTGCAATAGCCTGGAGCCGCTCCTGCTGTGAGGCCGATTCTGACATCCTGAAGGAGACAGAATATATGTATTAGGCTGGTAGACAGAACAATAGTCACTAACAGACGACAGATTTGCTTCCTGTTCTGGCATCTGGACTCTTTAAGCTATTAGCGGTGAAGTCAGAGGACTGAGTGTTGAATTACATAGTTGCTGGCTTCACATCAGTGCATCGGATATACGAGATGATCATAACCGCACAACACGCTACCACACTGTTGTTACTACCAGTGGTAGGGCTGCACAATTAATCAAATTTCTAATCACGATTACAATTATGGATGCCACAATTACGTAATCGTCCAAAGTGGCAATTAATCGTTCAAAGTCCACTTATGTTATTCGGTGTGCTTAAGATGCATTTTTTCTTTCTACATGTTATTTTATGTGTTTTTTAAATTTTTTATTTTTTAGTTTTGTTATTTTATTATAATACCATTCATATTTTTACTTTTTTATAATTTAAAGAAGAAACCAATCCGATGTATATTCGACATTTGAGGCTTAATATAGAAAAGCACTAAAAGTTTTTCAGTTAGTGGTTTCAGCTTGTTTATTTTCATATACAAATACAGAATGCAGTTCCATTAAACAATGGTATAACTGATCAATGTAAATTGTGATAATCGTAATTAATAATCGCAATTACTATTTCAAGGGAATTATCGACAATTATGATTTCTGTCATAATCGTAAGCCCTAACCAGTGGGAAATTTTCTTATAGCCTTGACTTTTGAGTGTTAATTAAGAAACTTGATGGAAGATTATTGTTGTGATTATTAAAAAGTAAACACTATAAATCACATTATTTAGTTATGACTGAACATTGCATTTTAATTATGATAAACGTATGTTGTTTTAGTTTCTCTGATATTTGTAAGCTTGAATCAGATTTTATTGTAATATTTTCTATTTTTGGTGCTGTTTGGGAAAACAGATAGATAGATAGATAGATAGATAGATAGATAGATAGATAGATAGATAGATAGATAGATAGATAGATAGATAGATAGATAGATAGATAGATAGATAGATAGATAGATAGATAGATAGATAGATAGATAGATAGATAGATAGATAGATAGATAGATAGATAGATAGTGAAAATCTGAAAAAGTCAAGAAAAATGACCTCTGAGATCTACAGAATGGTAGAAATGAAATCTGTTAAAGGTCTCAAAAATAATAATGACTGCCAAGATGCAGGTTTAAATGGTGCTTTCCCACAAAGCAAGAAGGGAAAAGTTTGAGAAATGAGTCTGAGATCTGATTCATGCTGAGTTTGATTGAGCAAGAGAAGAAAATATTCCGCTTTGGAGTGAAACCGCAAAAATTCCTCATAAGTTTTGTGCAACTGATTCCAAGAAGAGCAGAGAATGGCTGAAGAAGCGTGTTGATGTCGATCATATGCTCTGTGGCTCAAGCAGGAGACACAAATGCCAGATTTCTCCCTAATGACAAATGAAGTCTGTTTTCCGATCAGGAACATCCTCATTCAACTCATTCCCTCATTTCTTGTCCACACACACACACACACACACACACACAGAATTTTCCTTGTTCATTCGCAAAGGGCCCAGCCCAAAAGATCTTCCAGACAGTGAAACGGACCCCTGCTGACATCCCCGTCTGCTGAAGGACACAGCTGCAGCAGCGGCCCCTATACAGAGGATTTGAAAGCTGAGGTGAGATGCCGTCAGGGAAAAGAAGAATGTGAAGGCTGTTCTCCGACCCGCCGCTCTTACATTCCCTTCCCCCAACATGAGTAAAACACAACACCTGTACAAACAGCCTGTCGGAGGAACTGAACGGGTGACACAGCAGCTGAGAGCGCAGTTAATGCTCAACCTGGTGCACTATGTGATTCTGCAAACATCCTTATGGAAGGAAATATGACATTTAAAGCTGATATTACAAGTCATATGAACCTACAATGCTTTTTCTCTGAACTGTGTTTGCTCTGTATAGTGAATTTCAGATATCCAAACCATCATTAATATATGATTGGAAAAGTGATAAAACAGGTTGAAAATCCTATAGATTTTTATGAGTGCATGTGATTTTAGATGCAAAAAACGTGTCTGTCTGGTCTGCGTGACTTCTGCCTCAGCAGAATTCACGTCCACATCCAGACAGCCTCCATAACACACTCCAGCATTAACCAAACAACTAAACAGATCAATATGCACACAAATATTTAATGCTATACTTGATTAAATTTGAAATCCATCACCAGTCAAAACTAACAAATACTCATTATATTCAGTGAAGCTCTCCTCCTAAACTAATTGTGTTGCGTCATGCCAATTAATTGGCAAACTGTCCAATTTAAGATGATCATAATTGATCGTTCTTGTACGAGATACAGGTGTCACGTCAAAAATATTTTTAATATGACTGAATATGTATTTAACGTGATCACAATTTAATAAAAACATTATTCAAATAGTGAATAAACTAGTCAGAAAGCGAGCAAAGAATGGCCTGTATATTTACATCATCAAAGAACATTATCACTGACATCAGTTTAAGCACTCTCCAAAAACTGAAGCTTTCTTCATTGTGAAATAAATTTCTTACTTGCATCGTACATGCATCTGCACTTTATTGTTTATGATGAGAAAATTTGCGAGAGTGTAGAATTCAGTCACCAAGCGCATGCACTGAATAAGCCTCGACATTAATAATAAGAAATATTAATGCTGCAATCAACACTTTTTATCTAATTTTCATTTTCACTTAATTGAGCTCAAATTGAGAGTCTGCCACAGTGCTGTGTTCAGGGTTAGTAGGTCAGCATTGGCAGGCATAAAATAACATAATCTTCCTCTTCTGCCAGGACAGCCAGCACCTCACACTGATGATTCATTCTCTCTCTTTTAAAACTATATACAGCTGCTGATTCTGTGCAGTGGAGGCTCAGTCTTCTGCAAAATTAGGGTCATATGTCTGGCTAATTTTCCTCCCGTCACATGCTTATCAGCCCCAGCTAGCACAAACAACAGCATGATCTCAGAGCGGGTTCGGTCAGCGCGCCTCGTACACCAGCTGATTAGGTTTCCTTGACTAGCTTAACACTTTAATAGCTGTCAACAGCACATCCAAGTTGTCTTGTAATGTTATGTAAGAGCCAGAGATGGGGAAGCTACAAAAACTGCTAGGTTGCTCTTTTCAGTGAGTCACACTACAAGCAAAGTAGCAAATAAAATTGACAGTACTGAAAATCTATAACTGCACTGCATTTAAATGTAATAATTTGTTTTTGCAATTACTTTTAAACAACTGGTGCGATTTTAAGTCAGTGTATTACCATTCAACAGTTTGCTGTTGGTAAGATTTTTTTATTATTATTTAAATGTCTTATGCTCACCAAGGCTGCATTTATTTGATCAAAAATGCAGTAAAAACAGTAATATTGTGAAATATTTTTTACAATTTAAAAGAATGTTTTTCTATTTGAATATATGTTAAAATGTAATTTATTATTGTGATGCAAAGCTGAATTTTCAGCATCATTACTCCAGTCTTCAGTGTCACATGAGCCTTCAGAAATCATTTTGATATGCTGATTTGGTATTTTTGTATTATTAATCAATTTTGAAGACAGTTGTGGATCTTAATATTTTTGTGGCAACCATGATACATGTTTTTCAGGAATCTTGGATGAATAGAAATTCCAAAAGGACAGCATTTATTTGAAAAAAAAGTGGAATTATTTGCTTAAAAAATCTCTTTCTTAAAAATGCCACTTAGTTATATAGATATTTTGTTATTTAATGCAGTGACACTGATACATTTTTAAATGTGGCTTAAAAAATACATTTGGATCATGTTCAGTTTAGAGCAGTAAGATGAAGATTTTTTTCATAATCTGTTTGGACTGTCACTGAATAATTTACTTATTCCTAAAAGTAAATACAAGAACGTACTACAAAATTCATGATTTTTTTTTTTAATGTCTATTTTTGACGTTTTAAATTTACAAATTCTCATGAGACTCAGTAGCCTGAAGGTTGCATCACATCTTGTGATCACATAAACAGCCAAATACTAGTTTTTGTCAGCAACCCCCCACTATCCAGAACAGAACAAATTCATCTTGGCTGACGGTGAATAGAGAATGTTCACATTTGCTACATTACTACAAACCCACCAACAAAACAAACCAAAAGACACTAAGTAACAGGTTCAGACCATACAAATCCACAAATGTTTCCACATCTGTCTTTTATTCTCCTGGCTGCAATAATATGAGGATTTTGAAAGAATTGGGGCCATAAAAGGACATTATTGTTTCCTCGGCTATTTTAGATGCTAAATTAATCACACATTTCACTAATTAAGCTGCTTTTGACATAACACTTGTTTGAAAACAGTCTAGAGAGAAGGAGGAATTCAAGGCATCTATTTCACCCTAAAGAAATTACATCAGACATGCTAGAGAACTAAAACAGATGTTTTTCCATTCAATAAAGCAGCACCTCATCTCGGCCAACACGGTCCGAATACATTCTTCTAACAGTTTCAGCAGTTAGATCATTTCAGGTCTCTCAGCTGAGTTCAGGGATGTTTTGAGGTCGTGTGGATGAACAAACGTCCTCCAGCAGTGAAAAAGCATGAGGCACAAAGAGCAGCTTTGAGACCCCATGACTGCGGGAGTGTCCCGCAAACATAGAGACATTAAGAGGACTATTCAAGACAGATCTTCACCAAATCACTCTACTTACAAAATGGATTCAACTTCTGAATCTGATGGATATAAAAATTCATTGATAGTCCATTCTTAGGAAACTTGTAGCTTTTTTAAAATGTATTATTACTATTATTTTATTATTATTTTTCATTATGTGTGTGTGTGTGTGTATACAGTGTATATATATATATATATATATATATATATATATATATATATATATATATATATATATATACACACAGATATATTTTATTTTTTTATTTATATAATACAAAATAAAAATAAAATAAATAAATACAAATAATAAAAATAAACTAAAAAGTCATTTATTTTTATTTTAGTTTTATTAATTGTAGTTCTTCTAAACTTAAGGTTTTAATCTAATACTTGATTTTATTTCAGGTTAATTTCAATTAACAATTTTTTTATATATATTTTACATTGTTTTTTTACAATAGTATCACTATTTGCACACTACTGATTAATTATCATAACTTTTAAAATGCTACAGTACATAGTTTTAACCCTGTTAAACTAATTCTGAAAAGTAGAATGTTATAGCTATATTTACTATAATCTGAAAAGATATTCAAATTCTGGTAGCATGATTTCTGTAATTTCTTACACTGATGACATTTTGCTTTCGGCTCAGTTACTCTGGATTTTTTTCTGAGGAGTAACTTAACAGGGTTAAAGATTAAAGTACAAAAATAACTAATAATGGACCTCAAACTATCAAATTAAATATTTTACACTTTCAATTAAAAAGACCGAAAGTTCAGTGTCCGTCCATTTAATTATACTGTAACAATTAATGAGGAAACGGATAACATAATTTCCTGAGAATGACACAAAGACTCCAAAAGTTAACATAAACCAAACAAAATGAATGCTACATCATAACAAATGTTCAGTCAAATTAAGTCTGCATCCCAGCAGCAGAGTCCGCCTAATGAACCATGCTCCTATAATGACCCTTCTAAACTAATAACCATAACTCAGTAAAACACACTTAAATGTCAAGGCTTACTACTTTAATGTCCAGAGATTATTGGTTTAACCTTTACTAGTGCTGCTTGTGGAGGAGAGGAGAAGGATGGAGGTCTCTAGGCTTTCACAGGTGATATTTTAAAAGGTTTGAAATCATCAAATATTCCCACAGATTTGTCACATGTTTTGTCTAAAGATGTCCAAAGAGAATCTCACTGGGAAACTCAGACTCTATAGACTGACTGATTTATAGCGTAAGTTTAACCCTTGTGCAGGGCTGCTCATGCCTTTGGGCTCATGACAGCCTCACAGACAGAAGCACAGTCACAGCACAGTAATCACGTCTGGTTATAGGGTCACAGACACAGCTGAGCAGCGGGAGCTGACAGCCCAGATTCTGCTGGTGCTACTAACCCAAAGACCGAGCAATACATGTGTCGGTGTGTTTTGTCAATGGCTACTGTCAACTGTTTGTTACCCACATTCTTCAAAATATCTTCTTTTGTGTTCTGCTGAAGAAAGAAGCTCATACAGGTTTGAAACAAGCAATGTAAATGATGAAAAAAAAACATTTTTGGGTGAACTGTCCCTTTTAGGATAGAATACACAAAACGACTTTTGCACAGATTTTTGACAACCCTATTCTGGTCCGGGGAAACAGGCACATCCCTGTGGACTCACTCATGAACTGTTCAATGAATAGAAGTGAAAGAACACTGTCTAATTTATACCACCTCACCCGATATTGTCAGTAAAGGGTGTCGGCCATAAATGTGATAACCCCAAGCTCCTTTCCCACTGATAGTGAATAACAGAGCGAAGAGAATAACAAAATGGACAGGAAGCGAAGAGCAAAGGATATATTCATTTTGAAGAATGGAGGTAATGTTTTCCCTTTTGCTTTTTTAACTCGCTTCAATTCTCACTCGGTTTTCTTCATCTTCGAGGAACCCTGACCAAGCAGATTCAGGCTTGTTCATTAGGGCTCCACTCAGACATGGAGTCTGATGAATCCTTTGAAGCTTCCCAGCATTCCTCAGCACATGTGGCAGAAATCAGCACTTCACAAGGACGACAGTGGAGAAATGGTATGCATGCCGAGTTTCAAAGCAACATCAACAGGAACGGATGTGCCCATCAACCTTCTCGCTGAAGCCTGAGGATAATAACGCTGCATTTATTGAAAGAGAAAAGAGCAGCTTTAGCATTCTCAAATTTTGCCAGAACTGCTCTGGACATAAAAATGCAATACGCAGTACCCGAAATACACAATAGGTTTAACCATACAATTACCACCACATTTTTGCCAGCTAAAAGCAGCTAAGATCATATTTCAGGGAAGATATTTTCAATGTGCCAATAAAACAGTGCATAATTTCATCCTCCCCTGAATGGAGTGGTCACTAATGGAGAGGCATGTGTCATCCGATATGGGCAGGGCCTTTCATTCAGATTCCAGGAGCAACTGACAGCCCACCCCTCATCTCTCTCGCTTTCTCTGGTGTAGTACATAGAGTATGTAGAGTAATTAAGTCTGCCGGCAGTTGTCTCTGCTCCTCTAGCTAAAGCCCCAGTCATGATGTAGGCTATATGCATCCTCTCAGTTTCACAGAGGGAAACAGGATTCTCAGTGCATGGATTATTAGGCTGTTTCACATATCAATACAGCTCGCTGCATGCTTACAGAAATCAAGCCGACAGAAATCTTTTTTTGAAGCTGAAACTGTTGGAAAAAAAAAAAGATTCTGAAGTTAATCAATTCAAATCTCTACTCATTGTCACTGCTTGTCACTAAAGACAGCATGAAAACTGCTTCTTACTGCTCTTATTGTGAACAATTCATCCATGCATGTTTTAATTTAACTATTTTGACCATGTCATAATCAAAATGTCATAACTTAATTTTCAGTATGTGACGTATGCCAGATTTCTCCAATCATTTATTCAGCTAAACCCCGCCCTTTCATACGTCAGCCACAAGCTCCGCCTCCATCCAATCAACAACTCTTGATTGTTTCACTCAGATGTACATCACAATACAAAAGTAATGATCTGCCAGTACTTCCACTGCGTCATAACTAAGCCATCATTAATCTCTCTCAACATTTTTTTTAAGTGTAATGCATTACACAAGGGAAAACTTGCAGTTTAATTCAGTCTACAATATACTGAAATGTTGCAAAAACAAAACAAATTGCTTAAAGTAAGCACCAGCACAGCAAAATAATAATAATAATAATAATAATAATAAAATAAATCAAAAAAAGTTAGAGAATCAGAGAAATGCATCAAAGAGAAAAAAAACCCCACCACTGTTCGGTATGCAAATGAAGCCAAGAAAACAGACCATTCACAATGTAGTATGCAAATTATCAAAAACCTAATGACTTTTTAGTTAAACTTGCAAGCACTGTCTAATTTCAAACAAAAGCAGAGTTGTTTGATTTTGTGGAGCTTTTAAAACAGCATCTGAATTTCTTGCTGCACCTTATTTTGCAACACGGAAGCAAGGTATTCTCTTTGAATGTGCGAGACTTTCGATCCATTAGCTGCTATAGGTAAATGATAAAACTATTAGCGCTACAAATCAACGTGTTTATGATTCCGATAGTTGACATAATATTATAGAAAATACCAGTTTGCAATATCAAGCAGCTGTAACAAACTGATTCAAGACTTCCGATTCATTAACCGCTATAGGTAGGCTAACGTTATATACTAAAATAATAACAAAGTGCAGTAAACGGTAATAAAACTATTTGCGCTACAAACCATTTTATGACTTTACCATTACCGTTTATGATAACGATAGTAAATTTAATTAAATCTATAGTAAATACCAGTTCGCAGTAGCCTATCTTGCAGCATAAGGAATTGTTTTGTATTGATAAAATAACCGGAAACGGATGACACGGGTTTCGCTCACTATTATGAACGGAGCAGTTAATACAAAACCCAGAATGGATTTCCAACAAAGCGAAGCGTTCAGCAGAAGGGAAGACTATTCCATTCTTATGCAGTGTTCCAGATCCAGATTTTATGTTGTGCTGACTGCCTCCATAGAACAGACGCAAAGCTACTGTTTTGGGTTTTTTTCTGTCAATTTTAGTGGTAGATGAAACATACAAAATAAATAAATAAATAAATAAATAAATAAATAAATAAATAAATAAATAAAAAAACCCGGTCTTCTGTCTTATCCGTAAGTCACTTGATATTATTAGCTACATGTTTGTAGGCGTGCTGTAGTGCTCAATATCAGCACTACCGACTGTCTATTTTCAAATCGCATTCGTGGTTAAATCCAGCACGCGACAAACTGTACACAGACACGCATATTAGATGAATAGCATATTTTGTAACTAAGTAGCCTACCTCAAAGAAAAAGAGACAAGATGTTTCTAAATTAGGCATGTAAACAACTGCACTGAGTGTCAAAGCCATGAAGGAGAAACCTATTTCTGTCAGCACAGGGTTGCATACATAGCGCATGTGTGCTGGATGCTGCTCAACGCTGGATGTCACACCGTTATCCGCTGTACCGAACACATTACACCACGCCAAAATATAGCAATAAAACGATATGCGTTTTAACAAATACATTTTTAAATGAAAAACACAGCCTTGCTTTAAAAACACCGATTAAAGGTGCTATAGGTAGGCATCGCACTCTCTGTAAAAGAATTGCAAGAGAAGAGCGGAGCTTGAGATGTTTTGCAGGTGTGGCTCCGTTCACTCATTATGAGGGCCAGGGGCGCACTGGCCTGCCCACTAAATGAAAAACAGTTGCTATACTCACTCCATAGTGTCCCAATGCGGTTTCCCTCAAATTTCACTTGAATTGTCCCGGTTGAAGTGTTATTTTTCTTCTCAGAGGCGCAGCAACATCAGTGTCAGCCTCTCCCTGTGTGTGAGCAGTGAGACCGGGAGCTGCTGCTGCTGCTGCTGCTGCTGTCCCTCCCCTGAATCTGCCTCTCTCTATCACACCAGCGCCACCCGGAAAATACAGTCCACGTCCCTGTCAACGAGCTCTAAACATATTCACAATGTAGCATCTCTTCATCAACTCTCTGAGAGTGTCCGGTTTCTCAGAGATCTGAGTTTTGTGTGTATGCGCATCTAATGATGTTTTTATATTAAAGGATATTTAACCCAATCTGATAATTAAGGGGAGATTTGTCACCCCCTCATGGACGTAGAAGATACTACAAGTCTATGTAAATGTGTGTTGACATCATGATGCAAATCATTCACAACCAGGGTTATAATAGTTAACTAAAACATATATAAAATATTTTCATTGATTAAATAAATAAAGTAAATCAAATAATATATATTTTTTTATTTATTAATTTAGACTGATTTCAGCTAGTTTTTAAGGCAACATTTCTCATTTTTATTTCATTTAACTTGATGTGCTAAAATAACTACAACAAACTGAAATAAAAATTGATGAAAATTATAGAAGCGTACTTTAAAGTGACAAAAAATAAATGCATTTTAAACAAAAACACACAGAGTTACTGTAACTTTAAGAGAAATGATAATGATAGCAGAAAATATTAAGAAAAACTGTCTCAGTGATACTAAAATAGCACTGCTCCCAAATGGGCTTTGTTATAAAATTATATTAGCTATTTGTTATCTGTAACATAATCTAATGCACTTCTGCTGCGAAATGATTAAATGACACATTAACTTTTCAACCCTTTAATTAAGAAGAGGTAATAACATTCCTTGCGTATGTGTGCATGTACAGAACTGCTCATAATTAATAATTTATGTACTCCTTGCACAAATGGAAATGTGCACAAATATTTATGCACAAATAAATTTAGGGGATATATCTAAATATTTACATGTAATAATATGTTATCTATATACAGAGAGAAAGATGTTATGCAGCTCAAAAAAGTTTTTTATTATTATTATATTATTATATATAGTATATTATTTTTATTATTTATTTTTAATATTTTATTGCTCCTATTTTTAAATTAAGCATAAATAAATAAATAACTGAATAATAAATTTAAAAATTGTTTTTATGAAAAAAATGTTTTTATGTCATTTTTGGTTTTTCTAAAATTGCAGTGATTATTTTATGCAAGTTATGGTGTGCATTGAGGAGAATTAGTCTTTATGAGTTATATGTTGCTTGGAGATTATATCATGCCAGTCATGTTGTGTGGGGGGTAGGCAGCCTGTAGATGGAGTACATGACCAGCTCTTGCTCTACATACATTGCCATATAGGACTCTATTATAGAAAGCTGAATTTATTATGCTGAGCATGATTTTGTACTCCTCACCAACTTGGCTTTCTGAAACGTGTTCAGAGACTGCAGTAAAGCTTTATCTGTATGACTTCCATGACTTCCTATCAGAAATATTCAAATGCATAAGCACTCTGAATCTCACTTTTATGTTCGAAGCAGTAAGATAATGGCTTTTCTTCTCTTCTTGAAGGATTCCAGCCCACACAGCTCCACCCTGATGCTCCTGCAGCCAGTCCTCACGCACACGGAGCCGCCTCACTGGCCTGCCAGTTGCCGTGGTAACTTGACGTGTCTCCATTTGCTGTGATCAATGGAAATGTTGCCGTCGCAGGGGATTGGAGGGCTGCCAGCTCTCTCGGAGTGCAGCGTAACTCTCTCTCCCTCTCGCTCCGAGACGGGGAAGACACAAAGGAAGGAATGGAGGCAGAGGGAAACAGTGGGGTGGAGGAGGCGGGTGTGTAATGCCATCTGGGTGGTTTCTTGGCCTCTGTGGTCATGGTTAAATGATCACTCATGAGGCAGATCATTTCATTTGAGTGCGCTAATAACACAAAACAATCAGTTTGAGTGTGGAATAAGGGATTTTTCTCAAATCATCATCCTTCCTGATTTTGCTGAGTCTAAATTTGTCAGGAGGAGAGGGGGCTGAAATGGCTGTGTGTGTGTGTGTGTGTGTGTGTGTGTGTGTGGGAGGTGTGTTGTGTATGTGTGTGTGTGTGTGTGTGTGTGTGTGTGTGTGTGTGTGTGTGTGTGTGTGTGTGTGTGTGTGTGTGTGTGTGTTTGTGTGTGTGTGTGGCGTAGGTTTTGATTTCAGCATGATGCTGTCTGTCACACCAACAATGTGAAAAGAAAAGTCAGATTTATAGTATTATTTGTTATTCATTAGGTCTGTAAAACATGGCTAGTGTGAAATTTAACATTACATGCTTACATAAGACACTGTCTAGTGATTATCACATATAGAGGACTGTAGTGAATCTACATTCATCCATTCTACACATACAAGCTTAAAGATTTTAATTGTAATGGGAGCTTTGGACCGCAAGACAGATATTAAGAATATATTAAAAATTAATTTAAAATACATATTTGCTAATTAAGTTTAATATACTTGTAGGTAAAATATCATGTGCTGCAAAGTGCACACTCGTCAAAATTCACAGTTTTGAATCCAAAATATATAACTATATTTATTGGTTTTTGTAAAAGCTTAATTCAATTTATATGTAAGGATGCTTATATATAAGGATATATATATATATATATGTGTGTGTGTGTGTGTGTGTGTGTGTGTGTGTGTGTGTCATTTATATATGTCATTAAATCTCACTGTATTATTGTAGTTAATAGCAAAAAGGAATGTTTGGAAATGTAAACTGATATTTCCTACTATAGAAATAAAACTGCTGCAGCGCAGTTGTTCTGCTTAATATTTTTGTGGATTTTTTTTCAGGATTCTTTGATGATTAGAAAATTAATTTATTTGAAATAGAATCACATTATTTTGTAAAAGTTTTTTTTTTATGTTACTTCTGATCAATTTAATTCAACTTTGCAGAATAAAAGTATTCATTCTGTTCAAAAAACACCCCAAACTAGTTTAATGGTCATGTGACCCCTTTTGAACACTTATCAGTTAAGAACCACTACAGTTCATCATGACCAGTTAAAGTCCACTACCTATTTGTCACCTTAGCAGCATTGCAGAAATGGTCCTCTCCATGAAGCACTGCTAAAAGTGTGACATTTGGCCACCTGAGTTGGTGCAAGAGCCAATGTAAAATAAAAGCTTTAACACCATGAGCAGTCGAAGCACCTGGAGATCAAACGGCTGCTGTCTTCATTAACGCTCTTGAAAATTTAATCAACTTGAATGTAATCAGGATGAATAAACTGAATACCAGGAGGGGATGAGCGAAAGTCATCACCCACTATCTTCAGACGACTCGATGCATTCTTTCGTATTAATTTTGAATGAATATATGAAATATGAGGAAAGTGTATTTTGGTGTGTATGTGGATGATTAAATTCTTTGGGTATACTATTTTGTCTTTCTATTTCGAATATCTGGAGGACAGGCTCTTGCCAATAGATGGAGCACAGAATAACATGAGACTCATAAATGAGAAGTATTTTTGGACTAAAAATCCCAAACTCATTTAATAAGAATTTAGTAGCAAGAAGAAATATTTCTCATCTCTCATCTTTCAAATTAAGAATAAAAAAAACCCATCTCTCATCTTTCAAATTAAGAATATTAAATGAATAATGCAAAGTGACAGCTTTCAGTTTAAAAACATTTCTATGTGATATTATTCCAGAGACTTTTCTCATCTTTTGTAAAAAGATTACATCAGATATCATACAATAAACCTCTAACAGCTCAGCTGAAAATGAAGGAAACCTTGTCAGAGCTCTAAATCCATTTCAACCTCTCATCTTTCAAAAGCATTCAGTGTAATCAAATGAATTGTATGTCTATGACTGTGAGTCCAGACCCACACCTTGAAACACACATATAGTTCTTATTAAAATGATAAATTGCTCTGCACTGGAGGCCCCCACTGCTCAACCCAGTCACCATAGCAACAGCCAGAGCTCTGTTTGTGCTTTTGCAGACTTCATGATAGTTGCAGCGTATGGCGTGGGCACTGCTCATGTTTGGAGAGCGTATGTAGGCGTCAGAGTTGACTAGGTGGAAGAAGCTTATACTGGTGCCAGGTGGATTTCATGATACCAAGACAGGCCCAAATGCACCGCTGGTTTTTTGAGAGGTCACAGCATGATTCAAAAAGGCTTGAAACATTACTAAATATAGCTGTAAGCCTGCATAGTGTGCCTAATGATCTGAACATTTATTCATTTAGCAGACTACATCTGCAATCTCTTTGAGATGTTGCAGTGCAATACTGAAAGATCTTTAAAATGTAGTATCTTGAATTGTCTGACATTCATTTGGATTGACAGCAAGCTAATTGTCGATGCCTCTAGAGGAGACAGAACATGCTTTGTGCATCTCTGCACTACATGGCAACAGTATAATTAAACCCCAGGTGTGGGATGCTGTCGAGGCATCATAGATGCCTTGTGTGCTTCATAATTTTTATTTCTTAGTAAAATCAATGCAATCATTCTACTCAGAAATCGCTGTTTTCTGTTCATCTACTGTAAGTAGCAACACTTTGTCACAGATGGTGTGCTTTGCAGTAGTAAAAAAAAAAAAAAAAAAAAAAAAAAAAACATTTTTTTTTTCTTTTTCTTCCTGTTTATTTTTTGTTGGTTGCTTGATACTTCATGTGTATGATTGATTTTTATTCTAAATATGTAGGAATGCTTGCACTGCCAGTCTAATCTGCATTTAATAAGAATTTAAAGTATGACCTCAGCAAGACTGTGAAATGCTCTGGGCTAGTATTAATCTTTGGTGGATAGATAAAAAAAAAATCCAGTTTTAATGAGAAATCAAGCTGTTAAAAAATCAGTTCCCAAATGCAAGCATGCCATTTTTGAATCAAACTTAAAAGCCCAGGAGTTTGCAGACCAACAGTATTTTATTGCTTTATATTTTTGGCTAATTTCTCTGGAGTAATTACTGGCTCCAGAGTCATTGTCCTTCTGGGAGTTTGCTTAGTGTAACAATCAAATGCCAAATAATGACAAACACAAACAACGCATGCACCTTTAAGCAATCTTTAAAAAAAATAAAAAAAAATATCTTGTTAAATGCAGGTTTGGTATATTACACTTGTTAGGTTATTTTGCTTAACTGTCATGTACTGTACATCACTCTCAAATGTCTACTGATTGGTTCTACACCTCCACCACTAGCATACTGTAAGCAACCAGATTTACACTTTAGAAATGAAAGAAGAACAGAAAATATTTCAGTACAAAAATGGGAGGGGTAATGTTTGCAGTGTGTTACAAATTACAATTAAGGGTCATTGTAATTTACAGCAGCTTGTTTATTGTTGTCATTTATGTTGTCTTTTTTTTTTTTTTTTTTTTGGAAACTGCATCAACAGCACGAAGCATCCATTACGGACAACCATCTACAGAGATCCAGGAGCAGCTCAGAGCACCGTGAAGAGAGAGCTGACGCACACAGTCTTCAACCTGCAGTGACAGCTGCACATGTACATTATAACAGATTGGAATTCTTCACTGACAAGGCTTCACTTCCACCTTGACGACACTCACATAACATGCATCAAGTTCATTTAGAGGAGAACCTCTGGGAAACAGCATGACAAGGAGACCTCTAACTATTACAGATAAATCCCAGAGTGTTTGTAGAAATTCTTTTTGTGATTTACACACAAAAAAAAGTTGTTTCTTTTAGGAAACTCTTTCTCGTTATGATACATAAAATGTGGGACCTGCAGTAAATTCTTCACACGGACCTGTTGTCCAATTGCTGTTCCACTATAAGGTATGTGATGGATTATGAGAAAACACTTTCCTTAAGGAGTCCAGAGTAGTCTAATATTCCTTTGGAATACCTCACAGACAATCCAGTTCACCTCACTTGTTAACACATAAAGAGATGAAGTGATTTATAAGTGCTTATTCAAAGTGCTTCCACCATATTTCACAGGGTGTCTTCAGTAGATTTGCAGAATGTCCAAAACAGTTTATCAGCAATTGCAGTCAGATTTTATGAATGGACGATGAATGGACACTAACCTTTTGCAAAGAAATAATCATTCATAAAGAGCCAACAAAACACTTTAAATTGGTTTTCACTGTGAGCGTTACAAGGCAGTCAAATATTTTCTATTATTGTATCACTACAACATACACTAAACAATCGTGCGTAAACACATAAATTCAACTTGACATCTCAGTCACACATTTAAATAAGTAGGAACAAAAGAAGCAGCAATAAAAATAATCCTAAACCGTATTTTACACTCTGATAATATTGATAAGATTATGTAAATACAATACATCTGATGGAAATTTTGATAATGTAGTTTGGTTTGCCCTCAGAGGGCAAAAACCATTGTGCTCTTAAGTCGTCAGAAGCAGCATCTCCTGAAAGCTCTACTGACTGTGGATCCGGTTATTCTGATATTCCTTATGGAATCAAATCAAGTAAATAAAACCAAATGGCCAAAAAGTGTAGTTGTGCTCATATATATTAGCACATCGTCACTCTTTGAAATGCCTGCCACTTTGTAACTTTTTGTAGTAGTTGTCCTGTTCCATGTGGTTCAGATTGCCCTCTCTATCCAATAGAACTAGAGGGGTCTTGCGGCGCAGACTGCGACTCTCTGAGGTGTGACCCATGGGGGGGAGTTGAGGGGGAAGCGGTGGCTGGGGCGGCCCGTGGTCAGCCTCACTGGTGGAGGAACAAGGAGAACTGCTCCTCTTGTTGCGGTAACTGCGGGAACAGTCGCGGTTGAGGTTTTTAAGCTCGTACGACTCAGCCATGTTTCCGTCAGAAGATCCTCTCCACTCCCAGGGGTTATTGGGGTTGGAGGTCATACGGACTACGGGGTGGTGGGGGGCGTGGGCATCAACCGTGATGATGCCTGAACCGTTGTCACGTTCTGAACGATTAGGCGATGATTCTGTGCCCGTGATGGATGAGGTACCAGAAGAGGACGAGGTCTCTGAGGATTTGGCCGATCCAGACAGGAGTCCCTGTTGCTTTGACATGGCAATGACCTGCATGATCCGAGGCTGATTTCCTGCCTTATGAACTGGAATATTAGCACCACTTTTCTCTGTGATGGACAGCCATTTGGCCCGAGTGCTGGCACTTTTAGGGGACACAGGCGGAGGGACCGAGGGCTGTGCTGGGGGGCGAGGGGGCATCACTACCCTTGCCCCTGCAGGTGGGTTAGCCGGTTTGGCTGATGGTTGAACAGATGAATAGACTGAAGAGTGGGCGCTATCCTCCTCTGTGGTTGTGTCGTTGCCGCCGTCTGAGCCCTGATCGCTGGTGTCCTCGTCAGGCAAGCTGCCACCTCGCATCTCCATTGACTTTTGCTTCCATTCAGACACTAATTGATGTGACCGCATGGGGTCCAGTGGTACTGGAACAGGTACTGTCACCAGACGCCTCGTTGGCTCCTCTGGAGCTGTAGCACGGGGTAATGTGTTGCTGAAGGTTACCATCGTTTCCTTACCCATTGGGCTGCGAGGCGCCAGTAGCTCCACGTCGACGCTGGCTCTCTTTAAGCTTCCCAACGAGGTTTTCTCCCGCTGTACAGGCCGGTTCAGCCCATCTAGACATGCTGGTGATGTTATTTCCTCATTGCTCTCAGAGGCATGGCCTTTATTATAGACAGAGTCATGGCCTCTCTGGGCCAGAGCTCTCAAAGCATCCTTCTGCAGAGGAGGAGGCTGCGGGATAATGGTGTCCTCTGGAGATTTAAAGTTGGCAACAGCATGGAAAGCCTGGAATGATTTAGAGTTTTAAGAAATACATTTTTAATATATTCTTAAGACACTTGTGTGGTAAAAGTATTGATCTAAAGACACTTATTTTGCTTTCAGGGGCATTTGTATTTTATATCCCTCTTCTGTGTTCCCTGGGAATCAAATGTGGCTTTGTCATTTCTTGTGAATATGTTCTTGCAGAAAGTTCCAACCCTGCTTTAACACACCTGGATTTAATTTTTAGTAGTCCTGAACACCTTGATTAGTGTCTAATTAAGAAAGCTGCATTCTCCGGCCCTGTTGAAAAAACCAGCATATGCTGGTTAGGAAGGTTTTGAAGCATGGCAGCTGGGTTGAGCTGGTTTAGGATGTTCTTGTTATGTTTGTTTCTGGTCATGGAATGTTTTTTGGGATGGTTTTAGTTGTCATAACCAACTTACAACCAGCTCAGGCACAGCTTAAACCAGCTCATGACCAACTAAGGACCTGCTTAAACCAGCTCAAACCAGCTGCCATGATTCAAAACAAATGTTGCATTTGTTGTCTGCATACACTGAGTATGCTCGTTTCAACAAACCATTATAAAGCTGTCTTTAATTCTTTGTGAGGTGTGAATTGCTGTAATTTCTTTCTTACTCTGGAATGTAATGATTACTTTTCTGAAATGAGACATATTTGGCCAACAAATGCAACCTCTGGAGGACGTAGACTTTGAAATGAGGCACAGCAAAAGGTAACATCCAAAATGTGTAGTGCTGAGGAAGCTCCAGAAACGATGTGAAAACCCTGAGCTACAGGAAAATGTGATTTTGCCATGTGGGATGTGTTCCTACATCAGTGTTGTTGGTTGTAAAACAAAATTACAATTTTACTGTAGCTTAAACAGTGCAATATTGCACTAGCAGTCATGGAACCAGTTTCCAGGCAATGCATGACATGGTAAAATGTATATCTTGAATGTACGTTTCTGCAATTTTATTTAGGATTGAAGTTTCTGCCAAATGTATAAATGTAAACTGCCATAGCCCTAATCCTGACAGAAGAGTTTGCTGGATGTTGTTTAAGCCCCTATTCCCAGACAGGCTTTGCCCAAACCCTAAAATATACTTGTTGGTTATAATGTTGCTTCAGAACCAACATGGACTTTGACGCAGGAACATCTACTTGGGTAAAATACATTGAGCTCAATAGCAAGATGAGGATGGAGGATGGTTTATCAAATACCCCTGTTGAAAAAAAAAAACAGTATATGATGGTTAGGTATGATTTGAAGCATTGTAAGCTGGTTTGCGCTGATCCTTAGTTGGTCACAAGCTGGTTTAAGCTGGTCCTGAGCAACTAGCTTCTGGTCCTTAGGACCAGTTTAGGACCAGGACATGACCAGTTTAAACCAGCTCATAACCAGCTTATAACCAGCTCAGGACCAGATTAAACCAGCTCAAACCAGCTACCATGCTTCAAAACATACCTAACCAGAATATGTTGTTGTTGTTTTTTTTATTTTAACAGGGACGCTACACCACATCTGCAAAAACATATTAGGAAACCAATAACTCACCAAGTACGCTGCAATACCAGCACCAATACAGAACCCAACGTAAACATCGATCGGGTGACTGCGGTACTGGGTGATCTGAGTGAGACCCGTCAATGCAGCCGCAATAGCAAAGGCAAACACCAGAACGGGTTTGAGCAGCTTGGTGCTATCAGAGATTGTTGAGTTGAAGTACATCTAGAAGAGCAGAGAGCAGCAGAAGTCTCCAGCTGTCATGTGCAAATTAATAACATACTGCCTTGCAGCTTCAGACAGTCTGACAAGCGCAAGGTGGGAAGCAGCAACAACTTATCTCCACGTCTGTCGCTTGAAGTGGTTCCTGCCAAATAGCTAGACATGTGAAGCACTTGCCTATAATTAGACTTTCTCTAATCTAGCGAACAGAACGAATAGGAGCATATTAAATCACACCTTTCTTTATAATATGATCCGTGTTGAAATCTATTACTTGTGTCAATGCATATGACATGCACATCTCTTATATTGGTTGTTCATTATTTCTATCTACAGTACAATCAGTTTAAACTGTTCTAAACACTATTGATTTCTATCATAGAGGAGTTTACCGCAGTAGCCTATTAGGTTTATATATAAACATTTAGTGAATACGCATTGAGACGGTGTCGAAGAGACTTACTGAAATATAAACAGCAGCAAAGGAAGAGAGGGTTGCATGCTGGGAAGGGAAGGTTTTCCTGTCACAAAGGAAAGCAAACATCTAGAGTAAGTCTAGACCAGATATGCAGCAGAAGTTAATGTCACACGTTTATAGGTTTAAAAGAAGGAGTGAGTAAGAAGTGCTCTACAGGAAGAAAACCACAAGAGGGAGAAAGAAAATTATGATTGTACAAAGTTGAAGTTGATCACAGTTAATCACAAAATCAGATGTTATTAAGTTACCTGGCAGACAGAATAGCATGCTGATCCTGGCCAGAGCAAATGTCTTTGGTGATGTAAGGGTTCTTGTCACAGGACACACCTGGGACAGTATAATTGGGTTTGCACACTGTGAGAAAGAATGGTGTGTGGTAGCCAGTGGCCAACTGGATGACATCCGTAACCAGTGCTGTTGCACAAAGACCGAACACATGAACCCCTAGAAGGAGAGACAGATCATGAGGAATGAAACATCGATGACTCATTTCATCAGTTTCATGCAACACTCTGTGTCTGACTCATGTTGCATAATGTTCATCTGCATCACTCCTGCTCAGTGAAAATGACAACTAGAATTTATTGTTATAAAAACATTAAGCACTTTCATACTTTAGCTTCAAACATTCTGATATAAAATTGCCTTTCAATGAAAAGAGTTACACACCGACAAAACGAACGGTTCTCCGCAGGAAAGAGTTAAAATTACATCCACCAGCATTTATGCTTCCTTCAATCCCTGGACGGACCTTCAGTTTGGACTGCATACAATACAGCAGACCTTCACCAATCATGATCTGAACACAATAAGATTGTTAATAAAATAATAATTTTTTTTATGTGTAAACTTTTTTATGTGTAAACTTTGGTATGTGTTAATGTAATTAGAGGATGATTAAATATGTTTTTTTTTATGAAGTTTTATGTTTTCCGTGGAGAAGTTATTACATTTGATAAAAGCTAAAAAAAAAATTTTTTTTACTATAACTGACTTTAAAGAGAAGGCATCATTTACTCACCCTCAGATATTTTGAAGAATGTTGGTAACCAAACATTTGACAGTAGCCATAGACTTTTACAGGATGGGAAAAACTATGAAAGTCAATGGGAACCATCAACTCTTTGGTTACAAACATTCTTCAAAATAAATTCAATTGAGTTCAACAGAACAAAGAAACTCATACAGGTTTGAAATGACATGAGGGTGAGTAAATGACTATATAGGTTACAAAGATGTAAATGCAATGCTTTCATCTCACAGAGGCAGCGGGGCCGGCGAACGCCAGACTCAGGAGCATGAGCAGAGGGATGAGCTCATCGCCGCTGTCCACGTACGGCATGCTGAGTGAGCGGTCATGGCAGCGGAATCCCACCTGCGCCGGCTGGAGCACATCCGTCAGTTCCAGGAAGTAGAGTGAAACCATGGAGGACGCCACAATGGGTAGCTATTTTCTCAGAGGAAGGAGAGTGTGTGCATAATGCGAAAGTCTTTATCAGTTTTAAAAGTAAATTGCATGTCTTTCTCAAGTGCAAATAGATATTAAATATTGATCATACTCAAACATATCAACACCAGAGCACAGTTTAGTTACTGTGGAGCAACTGTGGCAGATGGCTGTTGTTAAATGTCAACACAGAGTTCTGTACTCCAGGGCTGACAATGTGGTGGAAGGTAAACACAGTAGCACACTCAAACTGACTGCTATTATGCATTTTCAATTATGTCTTCAAAGAAATTGAGGAAGCCCAGTTGTTTAGAGTGTGTAATGTAATTACCTGAGACATTAATTGCTCTACTGAAGTATTAAACTGGTAATAAATGATGGCACGTACCTCTACGAAATAGAAGCATGGTAACAGCGTCAGACTGTCTTTGGGCGGTTTCTTCCTGATTTTTTCACGTGCAGTCATCATGGTGCTGGTCTTCTGAAGGTATTCTGTCTACACATAAGATCATTTTAAAAACCCCATGAAAAGACTTGACGAGTGTGTTTTCTTCTTACTAAAAATACCCAGCAGTTGTACTTGTAGCATACTAAACTGTTGTACTTAATGCTAAATTGAAACAACTAATTTTGTACTTAATGCACTTTAATTGTGTGGAAGTCCAAATAAAGATATACTGTGCTAAAGTGAAACTATTGCAAGGATACTTTAGATGCACTTTAAATATCTTGCATTTAAAGATCATACAATCCTCATCAATGGTAACATTAAAACATATGTTGGGCTTAATATTAAGAAATGTGCATTGTGCATAAGTAGTACTCCAATTAAAGTTTAATAATAATTTTTATACCAATAAGTCTCCAGCTACATGTCAGTAAATATGTTAATAGATTTGAACTATAGGCTGCTTAGTATGAAATAAATGTATTTTAAATACATTACTTTTTTACTAGGGAACCACGAGTGCAAGATGATGTCATCAATATTTTTGGTCTGTTTTCTGAGAAATACTTAGTCGACTGTAGCTTCTTAAATGTGTATATCTACTAACATTTTTATTTTATGTTAATATACAAATTAAAGATATGGACCAACATGGCTAAATATATGTTTAAACAACATATTCTTATAAAATATTAGTCAATTATTATAAAATATTTAAAAAAAAAAGACAATAACACATTGAATTAAATGTGAAACTTTGAAGTAGAAAAACTGAAATAGCATTTTTGTTTAAAACATGCTGAGAACTTCACAAACCCAACATTCATGAAAGAGCACCAAGATGAACTTCAACATTTATTCTTTCCAGACGAATTTCCTGACTTGAATATTATCAAACCACTGTGAACAGTTTTGGAGAGAAGAGTGAGAAGCCTCAACATCTCTGAAGCAACTGGAAGATATTTTTATTGATGACACTCAACTGGAGACTATTCATAAGTTGCATATTTTCAAAGAAGGTCAGAAGATCCTTAATAAAGAAATATTACCTATTTCCCAAGTGTTCACATTATTTTGTCCAACCCCTGCATGTTTGCAAAAAAGTGGGATTTGGTTAAATACTATCCACAGGAACAGGCCTGCACAAAAATGTTCAAATGATCATTTTCTTATCTGAAACAGAATGAGGCCCTCCTGAATAAATGGATAACAGACTGTGTGCCTGAGGAAAAATATTAAATAAACAGCTCCTTTCAGAATATTCTCAAAAGAGCATAATGAACAAATGTTAATGCGGGCTATTGTTTGAGCAGGCATTGAGAGAATAGTGTTTCTTGCTCTCTGCCAAATCAGCAGTGACTAAACAAGGCACTTGTCCTGAAGACACTCTCCCAACTCTCGAGTGGGAGTGAGCGAGGCTCTGCTGAAATTAGCAGGGAGTCTGTTTTCAAGAGTGGGAGCTCTGTTTATCTCAAAGAGCCGCATGTGTCTCACAGGCAAAAGATTTCTCTCTCTCTCTGTGTGTGTGTGTGTGTGTGTGTGTGTGTGTGTGTGTGTGTGTGTGTGTGTGGCTTTTAGGGAGGAATCCATAGGCGCTGAGTTCGCTCCAAAAAAGACAGTGTTTGTGCTCGCACATACTCACAGCATGAGGCTTTGACTGTGGACAAAGTTAATTAAACTTGACTGGGTTTCTCACACGAATCTGTTTCCTGTGAAAGTGGGGCTAAACAGCGAGTTGTGCAACACAGCTACTTTCTGACCCTTGTTTGTGCCAAGAATCCAAGCAAACTGACCCACTGCGGCAACAATGCATTGGTCGATACAAATTTCAAGCCATGATAACCAGTCAAGGCGAAACCATTATACACTTAAAGTGAAGAGACTCCGGAAAAATCAATAATGTAATCAGATAAGAATGAGATAGATCAGTCTCACTAATGTTCACAAATCATGAGCAATGCCACTGAAGATGGCAATTATTTCAATTACACTGGCAATTCTGATTACACTGACATTCACACTGCAACACCTTGAGTGTTAGAAACTGAAAATATTATTATTATTATATGTGTGTATGCGATGTGTATTTTATATATCCATGATTTAACATATATGCATTATTGCATTTATCAAATAGTAAATATGGTAATATTACATTTTATATTAGCTAATTAATATAAAATAAATAGGAATTATTAATAATGTTTTATTTATTAATTCATATAGGCTACAGTATTATGATAGATAGATAGATAGATAGATAGATAGATAGATAGATAGATAGATAGATAGATAGATAGATAGATAGATAGATAGATAGATAGATAGAATCACTGCCCATCAGTGCGCGGAATGACCTGCAGTCGATTACAATATCCATACACGTTTACATAGATTTGCCTTTCCAAAATTATCTTGACTCATGCTGTAAAAAGTGAGACTGAGATGTTTATGTAAAACTAGACTCGCTGCTGTACAACAGAGACACTGCGACAATCTCAGTGATTATTTACTGTAATTATGCCGCATCTCCACTGGACGCGACGCGACCGAAACCGCGCGCGCTTTAGTTCCCACACATAATTACAATGGCAGCGTTCTGGTCGCGTCGCGTCGGGAGTGCGTTGTTTATTCTGCTGCTGTTCATCACGCAGGTAGAAAACCGAGAAAATCTCACCTTGGCTGCGAAAACAGGCGATTCCCTGACTGTAAATTCCCAGCGTATTCCTTCTCCGCGAGGTTAGACTGCGGCTCTTTCAGTTCATATTCCTTTTTATGTTCACGGTTTCCACGGAGCAATCACGCAGCCGTGGGCTCCTGTTATATGCTTGCCTGCTGGAGCCAACCACAATATCCCTCAACTCAGTGAGCTCCTGTTCCAGCTGCTCTTCTGCAGTCAGTATCTGAAGGGCTTCAGTGGGAGAAGACCGCACTATCAGAGATGAAAATGGTTTGTCAGTTAATGCTGTATGAAGCTGCGTCCATTGTAGTGTAAACTCGTTCCATCCTCAGCAGTCATCAGCATTCCTGAGCATCTTCTGAGTGCGATCTGCACTGATCTCCTCCAGCAGTGGGAACATGGAACTGCACAGGTAACAGTTCAGATAGCAGGGTGGGGTGGAGGGGCTGTGAACTGGTTTAACTTGTGTCCAGTGGCAGGATGAAAAGAAAATATCATAATGTCCTGTTTCCTGTAGCCTTACAAATGTCCTTCCAGCCTTGTTAGGGACTACCAAATAACCAAATTATTTCGATTGCATGTGTTTTCTTCCTTTTTATTGTGAAGATGGAATAAATGACACAAAAATGTTCTAAAATGTGTCATCCAATGTACATATTTAGGCTATTATGCTAATAATAAAGTCATTATATTAAAAACGACCAACACTCAATATAAAAAGCCAAACTATTTTGGTGCTTGATATTTTTCATCATTAATGAATAACATTTACAGTTTTGACTCAGTAGCACCTATCAGTAATGTACCATTTATAAATACATGTTTAAAGTATATAGAAGACACATTCAAAAGTTTGGGTCGGTAAGATCCAGAAATATTTTTTAGATTTTTTTGAACCAAGTCTCTTGACTCTTGCTCACCAAGGCTGCATTTATTTGACAATAAATACAGTAAATATACTAATAGTAATATTGTGAAATATCATTGCAATTTTAAATCACTGCTTTCTATTGTAATACATTTTAAAAAGTAATTTATTCCTGTGATGCGAAGCTGAATTTTCAGCATCATCACTCGAGTCTAAAGTGTCACATGATCCTTCAGAAATCATTCTAATATGCTGATTTGCTGCTGAAGAAACATTCTTATTGTTATCATCGTTAAAAACAGTTGTGCTGCTTACGAGTTTTGTGAAAACTTTTAACTGAATTAAAAGTTAAAATTAAATTTAATAAACTGAAAGCTCAAACAGCATTTATTTGACATAAAATTTTGTAACATTATAAATGCCCTTAGTCTCACATTACTGAATAAAATTCATTTCAATAAATAAATAAAAAAAAATTACTGACTCCAAACCTAATATGATTAATCGAAAATCCATTAAAAAAATCTTTATCATGATTTAAAAAAATAATTTTGTCATTATATTAAAAAGCTACCTGTTTATGGATTTTAATGAGTTTGGGGCATTCTGGTTGTAACCACTGATTTTGAAATGAATTTTCTTTCTTTGCTTTCAGATGGTCTGCGTACGGGGATCAACTGTGGTTACACTGAAAGGAAAAAGTGTGAACCTAAAGCAAGCTGCTGCCACTGAAGGCCTGGAGAGATGCCCGAGAGCCCGCTGGCCGTGTCTCTGCTGAGCACCCCGTGCCGTGATGACCTCCTAAATCAGAGCCAAAGCACAGTGGATGGCCAACACACTTTTCCCCTTGATTTCCCATCGATTCCTGTGGACACATGCTCATACTGTCCCTGCAGTTAAATCGTTTTTTAGTGAAGTGGCTGTCAACAGGTAAGTGATCACTCTAAAGGTCTGTTGCATACTAAATTAGGAGGGCATCTTTTGTATCTTCTGATGTAACACAATATGTTGATTTGTCAGTGAATAAGAATGATGGATATATAACGAGGCTGTGTTTGTCAGGTTTAGCACCTCCCTATGGTTCTTAGACAATTTTATGCTGATACGTTTAGGATGAAGACAATCTATTTTATTACATTACAAAAACGTTTATTATGTACTACAACATTACAAAACAAAATGCATGGTTCATATTTACAACAGCAAAGAAAATAAGACATTATTCACTCTCTCGCAAGACACTGTAGCTGGGAGAAAACCAGAACATGTTTCTAAGAAAATAAAGGTTGCTTTGTTGTATAGATCTATCCGATGTTCAGAATAAGAGAACCGTGCAGGTTGAACACTTTCCCAGTATTCAGGCGGTCCGGTCCTTATGTTAGTGTGGAGGGGATTCTTCTCCAGAGACCTCCACACAGACAGTTCTTGATCCAGCGCTGCTCCCACTGTCTCATGGCATTGGTTTTATTTGGGGATCTCAGCATGGTGACACAGCCACACCTAAACAGACCACAGAGACAGGAGCTCATTGAGGAATGCTGCTAAATATAGTCTCGGGACAGCCGCCAGCATCATATGTGAAGATGAAAGATTTGCAGGCTCAACCGACCCACAAAAGAACATAACACAATGGAGTCTGTTTAAAAGTCTTATTTTTATATGAAAAGTAATTTCATTTATTGCATTTACAAACCATTTTTATACATATTCATCCGAACTTTTTCTATCTATCTGATCTATCTGAAATTGTTTTGAAAGAAATTAATGCTTTTATTCAGCAGTGATGCAATAAATAGATCAAAAGTTACAGTAAAGACATTTATAAGGCAAAAAGTCAATTTCAAATAAACGCTGTTCTTTTGAACTTTATATTCTTCAAAGAATCCTGAAAAAACATATCACAGTTCCCGCAAAACTAATAAGCAACACAACTGTTTTCAACATTGATAAAAATAAATAAATAATAATAATTATTAAAAAAAAGTTTCTTGAGCAGCAAATCAGCACATTAGAATGATTTCTGAAGGATCATGTGACTGATGACTGGAGTAATGATGCTGAAAATTGCTTTGCCATTGCAGGAATAAATTACATTTTAAATATTATGTGTGTGTGTGTGTGTGTGTGTATATATACACATATGTATATCATATGCATATGATATACATTAATCACATAACATTTTAAAGTGTAAGAATTTCATACAATTGTAATCATTAAAATACAAATTTAAAACAAACAAATTTTGAAGGCATTATGAACTAATTTGTTGTCAAAATTTAATTGAAGGAAATTTAATTCCGAGCAATACCTGGTGCAGGCTTTGCTGTCCTCTGTTGGAGAGATGCCCAAATGTAAACATCGCAGGTGGTCCATCCTCTGAGATGCTGGTTCTGAAACAACACCATCAAAGAGGAAATACATTAACCACCGCCAACAATTAAACCTATCAGACAATTTTGTGTCAAATTAGTTCATTTCACAAATACGATGGATTCAGTCATTTTGGAGCTTGGCTGCCCAGTCCTTAACTTTCATTACACTGAAATTAGTGCTGTCGAAAGTACTGGTACGTCGCTAAATGTCATAAATGGTCATACCATTTACTCTTAGTACTGAGTACCAGGTCGATCCAGTACCAGCTGTGTGTTATGTGTGTGAGCGCTCTTATCGAGAGAGTCAACGTGTTTTTGCGGTGTGTAGCATTGTAGCCAATCACAAAGTCTGAAAAGCGCGTGAAACAAATGGCAGGGCCCTATGATGCAGAAAACGTGGATGGAATCACAGAACCCATTACAATAAAATGTCATGGAATTTGACAATTTAATTTGATCTTTTTAATGCAACATTTACTTACTTGAACACTATTCGAAAGCTATTATTTATTAACAATTATTAATAGCATTAACAATCAACTTACTAACTACCAATTTAATATTTTTATTTTCAAAAAGTTAAATAAAAATGATACTAAAAACCGTAAAATTGTACTAGTATTGGTACCGACTATTGAAATTTTGTTACTGTGACAACACCGATTAAAAAGATGTATTTTTGGGTGAACTAAGCCATAATGGCTCACCTGAACACCTCCACCTGTGTGTTAGGGTTGACTCCGGGCAGGGTGTACGGTTTGCCGAACTGCAGTCTGAGCGGGTGTTTGCTCTGGACCTTAGTGATAACACCGTCGTTGATGGGCAGCCAGTCCATGCTGGGTACCAGGAGCTGACTGGGCAGCAGACAGCACTCATCAATCAACGTCTCATCAGGGTCCTGCGGGTGACTCTCATCTCGAGCTGCCAGTCAAAAGAAAGGCGCAAAACAGAGTTCATTTTTTAACTGATTTAACAGCTCAGCTGACATGTTGGCTCAAAGCCTGACACAGGGTCTAACTCACAGCAAAGCCAAAGTTTGGTGAGCAGGCGGAAGAGCAGAAACATGCTGTCTTGGTTGTCAGATGTGGCCGTGTAGATGGGCAAACAGCCTGGTTTTAACAGGCCCCAGATACGGATCATCACCAGCATCTCTCTGAGCATGCCCAGAGACGCACCGTCCCGCAGGAACCCAAACCCTGGACGCACGATAGAACCCTGCAAAGATATTCAGTCATAAAGCAGCGTATTAAACTCAAAATTGGCAGCCCCATGACTGCTGGTAAAGGCCGTCCAGTTGAGCTCACCTGGTTGGGCAGGTTGGCCAGCAGATAAAGAACAAAGTCTCCCACCCACTGAATGAGCTGCTGGAGGGATTGCAGGGGTGGTCCGTCCAGAACAAACTCCTCTGTCTTCAGATTAATCATCACCTTATCAATATCTGAATACATTAAATGATCAGAAATCGCCATTGAGGTGCATTCACATTCATGAATTTTTGCAGGCAAAAAAAAAAAACGGTCTATTGTCAATAGCAGTGTTGGGGTAACACATTACAATAATGTGAGTTACGTAATCAGATTACTTTTTTCAAGTAACGTTGCTTTTAACATTACTTTTTCAAACAAGTTACTCTGTTTTCCCATTTATTCCCTGACACCTTTCCTGTTGTTAGGTTGAGAGAAATTGCGGGTCAGGTCACGTACTTCAGACTAAAGCTTATTCATTTCACATTTAGGGCAGTTTTACTAAACAGGGCAAATTAGCGCGAGAGCACAACTCCAAAACAGTGCCGATGGGCGTGGAAATTTCTGTGGGTGATTTACTAACAATGCGCAAATTAAAGAACACAGACGCAACATCTCATTTAGATATTGACCCACACAATATACAAAGAATGGGGAAATTTAGGATAGTAGAAGATAAATATGATTTAGTATGTTGAAAAGAACCGGAGGCCAAAAAATGAAGATTCGCTAGAAGTTTTGATAGATCTGGTATTCAAAGTCGTTTTTTTTTTTTCTGAAGCAAATTAAAAATAACATGCCTTGGCAAACTTTATGTTCGGATAATGTGTTCTTCTGGCATTCAAAATAAATTAATACATGTGGAAAAAATCCTCTCCTTTCTACCACGCGCTCTCGGTTCTCTGTGGTGCCTGCTCCTAGCAACAATAACTGCAGCCATGTCAAGTGCAAAATAGTTTCAGACATGCTTTTTTGGGCATTAAATAATGTCGCAAATACCAGTAATTTGACGAGTGCAAACATTAGTAAAATGTGCTGCGTGATTCATTTGAATACTCTCCTCCTATAACTTTTGCGTCTGAAAGGGAAACTCCTAAAAATGCATATTCAATGTCAGGCACACAAATAACTGTCCATGCCTTTTCAGCGCTAATCCGTCACTGCGTGTCTTTCGTTAAACTTGACAGTACAATTTTAATGTCAAAAGATGGTTTGCGCTGGAGTAAGCATTTAGTAAAACTGGCCCCTGGTGTGAAAGGGCCCTTACATATATATATATATATATATATATATATATATATATATATATATATATTTTTTTTTTTTTCAGAAAATGACCAATCATTTCGGTAGATAAGACCCTTATTCTTTGGCTGGGATCGTGTAGAGCCCTTTGAAGCTGCACTGAAACTGCAATTTGGACCTTCAACCTGTTGGCTCCCACTGAAGTCCACTTTATAGAGAAAAATCCTAGAATGTTTTCCTCAAAAATCTCAATTTTATTTTCGACTGAAGAATGAAGGACAAGAACATCTTGGATGACATGGGGGAGCGTAAATTATCATGAAATTTTTATTCTGGAAGTAAACTAATCATTTAAAAAACAAATAAGCCCAGCCCAGGTGACAAAAAGTATCAAAATGTCACGTAATGCATTACTTTCCATAAAAATTTAGTAAGTAACGGAATTAGTTACTTTTTATGGATTAACGTAATAATGTAAGGCATTACTTTTAAAAGTAACTTTCCCCAACACAGTATAGAAAAATATGAAGCACTGCTCAAACAGAAGACACTCAAGTCAGTTTTCTGTCGGTCAGTGCGGCAAATCCAGGAGACCAACTTGAACAATGGCAAATTCTGCATGGGGAACTTTTTTGCCCTTGAAATTTCACAGAGCAGTTGTGAAAGTGACCTCACCTTTATAGTATCAAAACAACAACAACAAAAGGGATCAGATGGGCAAAACTGCAGTAGGGATGCTCTGAAATAGGCCTGCCACGATTATGAATATTTTGTTGATGACTTATTGTCATACAATTACAACGCAAGTCTAAAACATTACTTTTTATTTACATCTTATAATTACTTTCATGCTCTGAAAACAAAGACTATTATACAAATTTTCTTTTGTGTCTTCACCAATTTTAATTTCTCTTATTTGGATGGCGAAATATAACTCAAATATAAACTACACAATTATTGTGATTATCTTAAATAATTATGATTAGATGAACTTACTTCAATCTGACAAATAATTAATAATCGCAAAAGCACTTCTCTGAAACATTTTTTGGGTGGCGGGTTGTTACCGGTGTCAGTGTTTTTGGCACAGATCTCAGAGAGACGGTCTCCAGGACTCTTGTCGGGGGTGTTGAGCACATGAGGTCTCAGTAAAGACTTCAGCGTGGAGCTGATGGCGATGAGGAGCAGTTTGGCGTGGAAGTCACAGGCTCTTGCTGCAGTGGCAGATGACAGTTTACACAGAGACGCCTTTACTGCCACTATACGGGTGGACAAAACTTCATCGCAAGCCATGAAAGAGAGGAAAACCACAACAGAGTCAAAAAGAAACCGATTTGAAGTCAAAGTCTCTGTAATAGTATACTGATCTACCTGCTGGAGCGCTTGGTTTTGTCTCATGTACTCCTCGTGAAGCTTTTCCAGAAGGTTATGCACCATACTTGGCTGCGCGTGCAGCAGCACGTCCCACCAGTCATATCCCGTCACCATGCAGTACTCCAGGAGGAACAGCAGGTGCCGCAGGAGTGTGTTCATGTCCAACAATTGGCCCATGGATGGAGACACTCGGATCATGTGCAACTGAAATCAGAAGAGGTAAACTATAAGATCTGAGGGGGCTTCTGTCACCATTAAGTGTCAAGCCATCATACCTTGCCATGATTGTCCACTCCCACCAGAGCCAGAGATGTCCAGGAGAACTGAAGGGCTTTGAAGTGCAGCGTCGGGCCGCCAGCTCTCTGACGTTTAATGGCGGGTTCTTCTCCGACACGCTGGGAGGAACCAGAGGAACCGTAGAACACTCCCATGGTGTGTAGGGAAAGGCGATGGAGAATCTGGATGCTGCCATCATGGAAGGCCAAGGCAAGACCTGAGCACAACAAAATGATTATCAACCAAAGCAGTCTTAAAGCTACGTCCACTGAAATAGGAGAAAAGATATTAAGGTTGTACCGAGGCCTGGGAAGAACTTGGTATCTGAGGCGACTTTGAGATCAGTGTTCGAAATGGAGATGGGAAGTTTGGGCAGAGCGACAGCAGACACACGGTCCAGATCATTGGTCGCTGAGAGGATACGCCACTTCAGAATCATTGGCTGCTTTTCACCCACTGTGGATGGCGAGAAAACAAACGACAAACGTTTGACTTCTGATGACTTCAGCAACTTAAGCTGCAATCCAGGGAAATAATACAGCATAAAGAATGTACATTTATGTGATATATTGCTTAAAATAACAACATTAACTGCGATAATATTTAAGAATTGTAAAAACGAAAGTAAATGTTTATATAGCATTTGTTGTGTTGCCTTTACAAACACTGCATTATAGTAACTTTTACATTTTAAAATTCAAAAGTGTGTAATACTGTAATGTAACACTTTTCCACATTTGGTTTAATGTAACTTACCCACAGGTGATCGATGTTGAAAGATATTATTAACTGGGAGACCCTCCTTCCGCAGGGACCAGCACTCTACAATGCTGCCCATCTGACTGGACGCACAGAGCAGCACTCAGAAACACAGCAATCACGAAAAAATCGTGCTCAGATAAAAGAACTGGAAAACAGCTTGTAGCATGGAAAAGTTAACAACCAATTTCTGACCAATACTAATACCAAAAAATGTTCCATATCTATACTAGATTATGACATAACATTATATAAACTACTGTTCAAATAGTTGAAATAGATGAACTTTCTGTTCATCAAATAATCCTGAAAAAAAATTCTCAAAAACAAAAATGTTTCTTAAGCAGTGAATCAGTATATTAGAATGATTTCTGAAGGATCATGTGACACTGAAGACTGGAGTAATGATGCTGAAAATTCAGCTTCGCATCACAGGAATAAATTACAATTTAAAATATATTAAAAAATAAACAAGCTATTTTTATCAAATAAATGCAGCTTTTTCTTACGGACCACAAACTTATATAGAGACTAATATTTTACACAAATCTATACTATTTTGTCTAAACATTTTCATATTTACATTTAAAACATTTAAAAAATGAATAACTAATAAATACTAAAGTGATTTTCTGCATCACAATATCATAATATCTCTTATGAATGTTCATCCTCTCACCTGTTCGGAGTTTTCGCGTGTGAGGAATTTAAGGTGAGTGACAGCGGGGTATTTGTCTCTCCGGACGGGGTCGGTGGTGCAGCGCATGAATAGCGAGGGTAAGAGCTCGGTGTCGATGCGGCACTTCTCATTCACCACGCTCACACACACTTTATAGAACTGCACCGGAGAAGAGCTGCTGCCATCGGTGGCCGCCACCACTATATTCCCGCCGCCCGTGAAGGCGATGTCAGCCAGCGCCACGCGGCCCCTCAGCCTGCACAGGCTCTCGCTGGCCGTCAGCAGGGTCCCGTTCGGCTTTAACAGTGACACGGTCACCAGACCACTCACCGTCACTGCTAACCAGCCCTCCATGGGCTTCCCACCAAACAACGTGAGAGAGGGAGAGAACTTCACCCGGGAAAACTTCTCTCCAAAGTTCGTAGAGCCAGACTGAGGAGAAACAAGGACATCAGGGTGTTAGTTAGTTATGTTTGCTTTGCATGTTTATTTAGTAGGTGCTAAGGAGATTTCCTTGCCTTTTCAACATGCAGGGCGAGTTTAACTCCATTGTGTAACCATGAGAGGGCTACGATGGGGTCTCCGTCCACTGAGCTGCTCTGTGTGCACTCCCAGCTGTTCACCAGGTGCTCTGTCATTCCCCAACACTTGATCTGGCCATCTCCATCAGCAGACAACAGCCTCGAACCTGGCACACACACAACCACATGATGATAACATGGAGATCACTGGAGATCAATCTCAAGAAACCACCACATTTAAAACCACATCTAAACGTAAAAAAAATATTTTGCACCAAGAAAATAAGTTTTTTTTTAGGAATTTTTTTTTTTTTTTGCATTGTGATACTTATGATGACAAATTTATGTATTTAATTATTTCTAAATAAAATGGTACATTTAATTATTAATTTAACTAAGGTTTTTTTTCAGTATTATTCATACACTATTACAGTCGTTATTAATATCTTGTATTAGCTTTTATTTTTATATATCCATTTTAATATATCCATTTATTTTCTTAATCGTGTTGTTATTTTTTATATGTTTTTAGGTTTGTAATTCTCATTTCAGATTTTGTTATTATATTATTTGAGTGCAGATTTTAGTTAATTGCCAAGGAAATATTTCTCATTTTTGTTTAGTTTGAGTTTTTCATCTAATATTTATATTTTATTTTATATTTCATTTAAGCCAAATTTCATGTGTGTGTGTGTGTGCGTCTTAAAACATTTTTTTTGTTGTTGTTGGTGGTGAAAATACTAATGGCCTTAGACTTTTGCACAGTACTGTATATTATTTTAACAATACAGTAGCATCTATTGTTCTGTCTCTAATTTATGCAATCTAAATAAAAGTAATACACTGCACTGTAATTTTATTTAGAGTGCATAAAATATGGAACCAAAATACTGCAAATCAGGGTTATTATTGTTATCAAAAATTACAGCTACTGAACTATGGCTAAAATAAGATTAATTGCAATCTAAATAAAATCATTATATTGCAGTAATACACTAAAATTACTGTATTACAACAATGAGAATATCCATTTAGAATACCAAGAATTCAAGCAGGAGAAAAATGTACAGATACATGACTTTGTGATGAATTTGTGATTTAAATTTGGAAACAATGTCTTAGGCATAATGTTTCTTTATGCAAAATACAATTCTCTGTTTTCATTTTCGGAGTCAAATATGACCTTGATCATGTTCCAGAAGTTTCACCCATTTCATCTTTCATATATTAATCATGATGACTGACCTGACTGGTCCCACTCCAGACAGGAAATGACCTCAGTGTGACCAGAGTTGATGGAGTTCACATCCCAGGGGTGATCAGTGTCAATGACGTGTATCATATGACTCAGATCTGCAGCAGAAAAGCCATCATATCATAAAGGAATTATCCCGTTATTGGTGTTGTTGACACAGTATCTGATCATAATGATCTACACAGGCAATCTCTAATTCAGAATCAATAAAAAGTGTATGCTTTTCCTCGTCATTCACTTATAACTCACCAACAGGTCTGATAATATTGGTAATAAAGGCATTGTCCAGACCTTTGTCATCCTCCTCATTCTTCAGGTCAGTGGTGAAGGCGATGAGGTTTCTACAGGACCAGGCGCACACCAGAGGGATCGACGGGCAGTGGTTGCTCTTGGGTCTCTTCTCCCACTCGCAAACATACGCGATCTCCATCATACAATGAGTTAAACTGAAGGTTATGTGCACTGGTACCTTTACTCGAGAGACAATCACTGCGCAAGTTAGCAAACGCTTAGCATGCCTGATACTGGCTACGAACAGAGTAAACTGATGGGAATAACAGTTATAAAACTACACGCCCTGCTTTTAAGGTAGAAAAGAAAGAAATGTGCGAAGGTAAAATTGCCCTGGCATTTCGACATTTAGTTTATTTTTAATAATATCAGTTGCACTTTGAAGCGGCACATCACTGAGCGTCTATGTTCGTCGCTTCTTTCCGCGTTTAGAGACTCGACTACGAGTTGCTGCCCCCTATTGGACTGGAGGACGAATATATATACATTATATATATCTATATCTATATCTATATCTATATATATATATATATATATATATATATATATATATATATATATATATATATATATATATATATATATATATATATATTAGGTGAACAATATATTAGGTATTAACACAAAAGAAAGAAAGAATTATCCTTGAAGAATGTAAATGTAACAGACTCAGACCTCTTAGTGCTGTGTAGATTACTCAGAAATTGTAGTCTGTTACTGATTACATGTTGCATGGTGAAAACTGTAGTTAGTAACGTATTCTAGGTTACTATTTTAGGTCATGTATTCTGACTACTTTTTAGATTACTTTTTATCTAACTTGTTTCAAACGTACTATTAAACGTACCATATTGATTTTCGGAATAAAAGTTATAAAACTGCATGCGTACGGTATTTATTAACTTGCATGATTATTTGTTTCATGCAAGGTCTAATTGCTTGAGAGATGCGTTCCTCTCAAATTTAGAAGCATGGTTGCAAATTCATTTGCCTAGCATTTATGAATATAGCCACAGCTGAAACATGATTTTTATAAAGGAGAATTTAAAAGAAGAATTAGAGAAAATCAAGAAGTTATGAATAATTTACGGATGTTGTGTGAATAATATTCAATCATGTAATCCATTAAACGTAACTGTGATCTGAATTTGAGTATTTCAAAATATAATAAACTCTAATAACAAGTACTTAATTTTTACTTAATCCAGATATACATGTAATCAGTTACTATCAGCCCTGCTCTTTTGTCATAAAGATCGCAGGCTATATTTCACCTGATCAATTAAAATTGCCATCAGGTGTTTCACAGCTTAACTGTTCATCTGTAAAGCATATCTGTACATTTGTAAATATGTCTATTGCGTATTTTCTATATTTTTATTACTGTATTTGATTGTACTATATCTGTACTTTTTCTGCACTAGAAGCTCCTGTCTCCAAGACAAATAATAAATAATAATAAATGTATTTTTCTTATTGTCAAAAGTACCATTTTTTGCAATGCTTTATTTCAGTTTAAATGTTTTGTTAATTCCCATTTATTCGTTTTATATTTAAATTAAGCTTTTATTTATGATCTTTTTATTTGTGTCATTCTTTCATACTTTTATGTGTCTTTATTATGCATCTTTTGAACTGTGTCCTGTGGTCATCCCGCCACAACCGGGTGCTCTACTAGTTTAATGTTAGAAATGGTACTTCCACCTGCTGTACTGGCTAGCCCTTCCACTCTTCAATAACGTGACGAACCATTTTACAATAACTTATTCCCTCTCAAACTATAGTAATTTAGTAAACATTTGGTACTTATAAACAATGCGCTGTTTTTTAGTACTGAAATTAAATTAAATTGTTAAATTAAAAAATGTACAAATTATTAATAAGGTAATCGTTAGATCACGTGCCTCGATGTCACGTGACTAACCGCGGAAGCGTGACCAGAGTGGAAACGCTTCCCTCATTAAAAGCTTCTTTTCTGCTACTCCCAAGTCCGCTACGCTCCAGAAAATGGTTGTGTAAACAGATGGTCTGTAAGACAGGTTGCAGTCGCTGCATTCGGATGGTTCTGGCAAGATATCATCAAGTATCCGACGCCTTATTTAATCGAACATTGTCAGCGTGATAGCAGGAGGTGTTTGTTTAAACGGAACCTGAACATACGGGTTCCTCAGGGGAAACTCGACCAACTTGTTAGCTTACCACTGTTAGCAGACGTGCTGCGTGATATTCCAGGCTTCTTTCTTTTTAAGCACTCAGTTTACAACGTCTGAGCGATATTCCACTTCCAAACCCGAGTGGATATTATGCATTTAGCTGGTGTTGGTAGCAATAAACGCGTGAGTTAGCAAGTTTAGCTAGTTTGGTTGGAGTGACAGTTAGATGCAGGAGGCCTGAGTCACATCTGCCGGACATATTTACTCTAAAACACATTTATGTTCCTCTCGTCGTACAGTATATAAACCACACGATTAGCAGTTGTGTCCAATGCTCTAGAGCTTCAGAAGTTTGCTAGCTCGCTAGGTTATGACATGGTAGGAGTGGAAGAAGCCTTGCCCACCAACATCCTTACAAAATTCAGCATCTGTCGGGGCGTTTTTGTGGTGATATCTGAAGCTCAGTCCAGTTTTGTTGAAGCAGGATCATCATCGGCGTGTGCTGATGTTGTGTGACTGGCCTGCTCATCTGGATCTGCGCACGTTGCTGTCTGCTTGACCTCTGCTGGGCTTTCTCCTTATTAAGTTACTGAACAACGACCACCATGTCTGACAACCAGGGCAATGTGAACAACAACGTCCCACTGAACAACAACGGCGGGCCGAACCGGATCCGGAACCCCGCGATGAACCAGAACCCACTGATCAACGTGCGAGACAGACTCTTCCACGCCTTGTTCTTTAAGATGGCAGTCACGTACGCCAGACTCTTCCCACCGTCCTTCAGACGAATATTCGAGTTCCTCGTCTTGTTAAAGGTGAACTTTGACCTGTTTTTAATGTATATTGTATATTTAAACTGTAGTAATCCTTCCCAGATGCTCTACACACGCTGAGTTTTGATTGATTATCTGCCTTCACCTGTAAGCATGCCATGCTCCCTAAACATCAGGATGGATGCTGGTTATGAGTATCATGTATATGCCAGCTAACCCATGGCTTTAGGTCCTACCTGTCAGCTGTATCCTATTTGCAAATTTTACTTAAGTCAAAATAAGTATAGTGTCCAGTTTCTTTTCACTGAACTAAAATGGGTTATTACTGCTGCAACATGTTATACAAATTGTAAAGCTGTGAAACAATTACATAAATTATAGGATTTATTATTTATTTATTCACTGTTTAAGTTGAAAATGTGGCATTATCTAACTAGTGTTATTTTAGTATTGTTGAGACACTATTGTAATTTTCATTAATATTTTGAATCAGTTATTATTTAATATTTTCATTTTTATTTTATTTTTTATTTCAGCTTTAGTTTAGTATTTATTTTAGTACGTCAAGTTAAACTAAATGAAAATGAGATGTTGCCTTGGCGACTAACTGCAATATTTTTATATATGTTTTGAAATAAAATCTTTTTTTATTTTGTTTAATGTTTTAGTTAACTATAATAACACTTTTGTTGGATACAAGGTTGTTTATATGTGTATTATTTATTTTATTATACAAAAACATCCATTAGTTTATGAAAATGTAAACATTTGTGACATATTAACAAAAAAATATGTATTTATGTCTGCAATATATACTCAAAATTAACATTCATTTATATTACTATTAATATTTTTATAGTTTTTTTTTTAAACAAATTAACTGAATTTTGTCCTATGTTTAGCAAAAAAAAAAAAAAAAATATATATATATATATATATATATATATATATATATATATATATATATATATATATATATATATATATATATATATATAATAATTATGTTAGCATGACAAAAGTCTGTAATGATTCAGATGATAACAATTTCAGTGCTAGTTTCAGAATTTTGATTTATAAATATATAAGGAGGGATTTTCATGCCATTATTGTTATGGGAGTGCAACATTTAATGCCTAATTGTTGCCTGTTCTGTAGTTTTTCTACACCTTTTAAATTCACTTTAATTTCATATCATTTGATTGGCAGGCGTTGTTTATGCTCTTCATCCTGGCCTACATCCACATTGCCTTCTCACGCTCTCCGATCAACTGCCTGGAGCATGTGCGGGAGAAATGGCCCCGCGACGGCATCCTGCGTGTGGAGATCCAGCGCAACTCCAGCCGTGCACCCATCTTTCTGCAGTTCTCGGAGACGGAGGGAATCCAGGGCCTCGTGAAAGAATCAGAGGACGGAAGTGAAACCAGACAGCCATTGGTGCCCACAGACACTGAAGAGGAGGAAGAGATGACCATGGAGATGTTTGACAACAGCACAGTACAGGTGAGTTTATTACACAGCTACAGGAAAACAAGGACAGGGAGCCATCCATACTTCATTTAAAAATTGCTAATTATTATTTAATTACTCAGTCTCCTGTTGTCACAAATGCATATGCTGTTAACATGTCAAATCAGTATTAATTTCTTAGATTTGTTATTGTTAATTTATTGTTAATAATATTTCACTTTTACTATTATTACCATCTAAAATGTGTGTGTGTATATATATACTATATATATATATATATATATATATATATATATATATATATATAAAATATAAACTACAGTTCAGACTGGTCTTCACACAAGGAATTATTGTGCTTTTATAAATTTATTTTTAACTTGACAGATTTTGTATAGAAAAGAAATGCATTAATTATTATTTTTTTCTTTCTTTTTTATGTGTGTATGTGCTCCTTTCAGCTCTTTTCTATAAAATATTATAGAATTCATGTCAAAATAGTTGGATAGCATGCAGTTGCCCAACAGTAAATCAATATTATAATTTCTAATATTTGTTAATTTAAATAATTGTATTAATTTATGTAATGTACTGTAACTATTACTACTAATAAAAATAATAGTCACTTATTATTATTATTATTATTAATTATACTATATACTGTTACTACTACTACTACTAAGAAGTTAGTTATTAATAATATTATTATTATTATTATTAACTTTAAGTATATAAAATACATAATATTCTATAATAGAATTTATTATATATAATATTAACTCAGTCTAATTTTAATGTGGTCCTCATATAAGTTGTATGTGCTTATGGTGCTTTTACAGTTTGTAATGTCTTTTTATAAAAATTACTTGAATAGTCTAGATGTTTATTGTGTGTGTGTGTGTGTGTGTGTGTGTGTGTGTGTGAGCTACTTATATAAATAGCATACTTTTTTGGAATTTCCTGGTGGACAGTTAATAATGATATATTATTAATACATTGAATTAAAATGGCCCTTGTTCTCCAGATCGCTCTGACGGATTCTGCCCTTTGTCTCTTTATCACACGTACAGTTTGAGCTCGACATCGAGCCACGTCTGAATCCGTCGATGAGTGGCGGTGTTCCTGGCTCCAGCCTGAACGATTCCCAGGATCTGTCCTTCAGTCAGGCCCCCTCTAAAGGTATGCAGCCGCTGAGGGAGACTGTCTCCGAGATTGAGATGCTAACTCGAGCAGGTAAACATCTCAAATACGCCCCACTCCGTAGCCATCTGGTTCTCTCCTCCTCCTCCTCCTCTTCCTCCTGTGTGAATTCATTCCCTCTCCTCCCTCCATCAGGTGCCGCCCTTCTCACTTCCCCTGCTCAGATTTTCTTTCTGTTCCCACATTATTACCTTCCCCTTCCCAGAGGCCACATGTGCTGCGTGAGTCACATGGCTTCAGAAACGATCACAATGGTCTTTTGTAAGATAAGATCAGAGGGTCCCATATACTGTAATTTGTTAGTTTAGATCAGCTGTTCTCAATTCCAGTCCTCGCGACCCGCTGCTCTGCATATTTTGCATGTGTCTCTTTGTTAACACACCTGATTCAGATAATCAGCTCGTTAGAAGTCAGCTCCATCCATGAACTGTGTTCCCATTGACATGGTCCCTACACAGTGTTCATTGCTCCCTACTCCCTGAGCAGGGGAAATCTGTTGAAGTTTACTTCACTTCAGAACATTCACGGATTTGTGCTGCAAACGTCTTCACACAAGGACAAGTGTGACATCATTTACCTCTGTAAATAAATACAATTTAAATTCACGTCTCGCACACTTCAGTGCACTTTGAATGGAACACATACGTTCGCTTCGAACTGGAATCATGGCGGAATATCCTGTGATGTCCACTTCGCAGGGCAATTACGCTCGAATAGAAAAAACATTTGAAGCGATAAGAGAAACATACAAAATGTGCAGAGCAGGGGGCGCGAGGACTGGAATTGAGAACCGCTGGTTTAGATACAAATTCACAGTTTCCAAACCTCACATCTGAATGCAAATGAGTTATTTAAAATGTGTATGATAAGCGGGGTGTAATTTGCAGGACAGTTTCGAGGTATCAGTCCCCCAAATTAAAGCTTCAAATCCCGAAGGAAGGATCTTTTAAAAGGACATATAATAAACACTGTATTTTGCATATTGAATAAAAAGAAAAATCAGTGACAACATAGTTTTCTTTTTTTAATTATTATTAATACAGAAAAACTTTATAGTACCATTGTTGTGAAATAACAGTTTTTAGAAAAATAGAATTTCTAAATTCAATGAAAAGTTGTCAGCGTTTATCAGTGTTTGTGTTTGTTTGTGTGTAGTGTGGCCCCAAGAAGAGTATATTGTTGAATATTCTTTGGAATATGGTTTCCTACGGCTGTCCCAGGCCACACGGCAGCGACTCAACATCCCTGTTATGGTGGTGACCCTGGGTGAGTACATCACACTCTATCAACAGAAAACCTGGCAAAACCCATAAAAACCCATAGAATATTCTATTATTGCACGTTAATATTGTAACATTCTTGGGAATTATTACCCCAAAATTAAAATTGTCAGTGTTTACTGATCTTCATGCTATTTCAATCACCTGTAACTTATATAACCTATGCCTTTGAATAATAAACAGACTAAAGTTGCATGGTCTTTTTTTTAATGCACCTGGTCCTCATTCACTAATAGAATTTAAAAGAGTTACAAAATATTCTAAGTCACCTTTTGTGTTGCATGGAGGAAAGTGTAGCGAATTTGAATTTGGCAGTTGTGTTACATTGCATTGGTAACAAGCCTCCACAAGTTTGGAGTTTAGCTATCTCTATTGATATATTGTGCTCAAACTGAAGTGTAATACAGCCAGCCTGTTTTCTTTCACACGGTCAATTGTTGTCACTAAACGTGGGAGCAAACCAGGCAAGTTGACGTTCTCTTGATTTGTGCTTATGTGAAAGTGCTGTAATTCTCAAAATGCAAAAATAATAAATTTAAAAAATAACAAAAAATGAATTGACAATTATTTTGGAGGTCTATAAGAAGGTCATAAAGATTTTGAATGACGAGAGTGTTTATTTTTATTTTTTTTTCTTGGTGAGCTCCTTCTACAAGGCCAATAGACTTCATACCTTTTTTCTTTTTTTTTAAGGGAAAGCATAAAGTTGCACTTAATCTCTCTCTGCCTGTTTGCAGACCCCATGAAGGATCAGTGCTTTGGCGATGGTTTCAGTCGCTTCCTCCTGGATGAATGTCTGGGTTATGATGATATCCTGATGTCCAGTGTGAAGGCTTTAGCAGAGAACGAGGAAAACAAAGGTAAATTAGACGTTCCCGTTTAAGAACGCTGTTTCCTTGGTGATGCCGTAACCATGAAGTGTTTTTTTTTTTTTTTTTTTTTTAGGGTTTCTGAGGAACGTGGTTTCTGGAGAACACTACCGTTTTGTCAGTATGTGGATGGCTCGTACCTCCTACCTAGCTGCCTTTGTAATCATGGTTATCTTTGTAAGTACTTTCTCTGCCGTAGCAGCCCTTACACAACAGTTGCTTGTCAGTGATTGGATTTTATGTGATGTCATCACATTAGTTCAGTTTGAGCATTTAGGTAATTAGTTTACCCAGAAATATAAATTGATAATTTTGTCATTCCCGTGACTTTTATAAATGGAACAGATGGTAAAAATTTTACTGCATTATAATCACATTGACTGTGACTAGAGCTTTCAAGCTTAAAAAAAAACAGCTGTCACCAAAGGTCAAGGAGTTGAATTTGAAAAGAAAGATCAGATTTTGGAAATGTCATTCAGATTGTTTTGGCGTGCTGGCTGAACTAATTTACTTGAATATATCTGACTTTAAAGAATGATCCATTTACAATTTTGCAGTAAATAATGACTTCAACTTTGGTATGTTTGTCTGTTTTTTGTAACTTGGTTATCATTCACGTACATCATATTAAAAAGTGACCAGAATGTTCTTCAGAAATTGAGCTTTTGGAAAGAAAATCTCAAAGAAAGAATTTCGTACAAGTGAGGAAAAGATGAGAGAACTATAATATTTGAACTATTCCTTGCTAAATCAAATGGAAACTCAGAGTCACTTTTTATTTTCTCTCTCTCAGACTCTATCCGTGTCCATGCTGCTGCGGTACTCGCACCACCAGATTTTTGTTTTTATAGGTAAGTTCCCATCAGCCTCTTTGGGCTTCATCGGTGAAAAACCATTTATCATCATGTTCCATGATCAAGTCTGTAATACAGTCAGAAGCTATGATTTTTAGACTGTTTCAAAGACTTATCTCTCTGCTGTTCGGTTTTTCTCAGTGGACCTTCTCCAGATGTTGGAGATGAATATGACCATTGCCTTCCCTGCTGCCCCTCTCCTCACTGTCATCCTGGCTCTTGTGGGTAGGTACAGCTCACTGCTGGGGTTTGAAGAGATGTTCTCATTCATGTGCATCTCCCATCAACTTTTATTTTGTTGACTTCATATATAACATAAAAAATTTCTTATTAAAATGTTTTATGAAAGTCGTTTTACTGTAAATACCCTGTTTTTAAACCTGTCTGCAGGGATGGAGGCCATCATGTCTGAGTTTTTCAATGACACAACCACTGCCTTCTACATCATCCTCATTGTTTGGTTGGCAGACCAATATGATGCCATCTGCTGCCACACCAATACAAGCAAGCGCCACTGGCTCAGGTATGTTATCAGAACAGGTAAATGCCAATGGCTCTGATGTCTTACCAGACTCCTCTACTGCTGATTTACATTGACTTTGAAAATCATTTAAAAAATCATTGACATTTAAAAATAATTTTCCAGTTGTCATCGTTCAGCTTGGCAGCACTTTATCACCTTCTACTGGAATCAGTTTGGAGTTCCCAGGAGTGATATTGGTGTGGCGAATGTAGTGTATTAGAATGGTTATTATGTGCAAACAGTGGGAAACTTGTGTAGTGTGCGCATGTTCTGAGTTGAAGCTTGTGGCTTAAACACACACATTAACCCGATCGCTTTATGTAGTGTTCATGTAAACACTACATTCAGATTCATCAGTTGGAATTAATTCAGATTGAAACAAAAGTTGTGCATGTAAACATGGCCAAAGTGAGCTCCTTATGTAGGGAATTGACAGAAAGGCAGCTCTCTAGGTTGTTTTGGTGGTTAACACCACATACTGCATCTAAAAGATCTCTTGTGCTGTTTTCCAGATTCTTTTATCTGTATCACTTTGCCTTCTATGCGTATCATTACCGATTTAACGGCCAGTACAGCAGTCTTGCTCTGGTCACCTCCTGGCTCTTCATTCAGGTATCTTATTTCAGCTTTTTTTCAGTGTAGCCTGTTGCATAGAATTGTCTGTAGCTCATAAGCATTTTCCTTTTGTCTTGCGCAGCACTCAATGATCTATTTTTTCCACCACTACGAGCTTCCGGCCATCCTGCAGCAGATCCGGATCCAGGAGATGCTGCTTCAAAATCAGCAGGTGGGTCAAGGAAACCAGACTGCATTGCAGGACAATCTCAACAACAACACTAGCAGTGCTGCACCCGCCGGCCAGGCTAACGCTGCTGCTAATGCGAACACTAACGGCCAGGACCTGCAAGCCGCACAAGACCAACCTCAGCTCGAAGCTCACAATGGCTTGGTGGTAAATACTGGTCTGCCCGGCGAACCATCAAACTCCGACCTCGACTGGATGGCCGAGATCGCCATTGGCCCAGACGTCCTGTCAGTTCCACATTTGGTTGACTCTCTTTTGGAGCCAGGAAGGATCCAGGAACCGGCGTCATCGGGTGCAGGTGTAACAGAGCTGCGTGCTTCGAGCTCTGCAGGAGAGAACCAAGTTGGAAACATGAGCGCAGCCAGTGCTTCTGCGGGACAGAGTTGTGCTCAGGGTCTGGGTCCCCCTGGTGGTGGAGGAGGGCAGACGGAATCTGAAACTTCCTCGCAAATGACTTCACACACAGACTGCAGAGTTGCAGAAACGCTTAAAGGCGCCACGGACTGGGACGACAAGACGGAGACCAAAAGCGATAGCTCGGACTCCCACTCTGCCCCAGCTTGAGTCGCACACCCCCATTCTGAATGAATGAATCCACATTCTACAGTCACCACCTCTCTCTGTAAATTATTCCAGAAGGCATCAAGAGGAGAAGCCGTGATGGAGCTTTATGTAATTACATCCTGGAAACCTCCAACGTGAACATGAGGAGTGCCGAAGCAGACTTTTGCCGTCTAGTCATGTTCTTAAGAGAAAATTCGTATTGAATTGTCCAAATGATGCCATGTGTGAGGGTGTGATCATTTGAAGTCTTTATATGTGATTTTCTTTTTTCTTTTTTTTTAATGATTGAAACATTTAATACAGGTAGTATTCAGTTTAAAACGTGATGTATCGCTCAATAATGGTACTTTCGTTTCTCCTGATTATGGAGTTGCTGGTATCAGTTGGCTGCACAGGCGGCAGTCTTATTTCGAATCTGAATACAAGTCACACTTTGCACATCTCGTGCAAGGATTGTTTCGGCTTTCTTTCCATTCCTCTAATGATATAACATTAATGCTGCCTACTTGAAGCAGTGAAAATTAATTTAGTCATGTTAAAATTGTTTTGGCCTCTACTACCTTGTTCACTACAGCAAGCCACCAAAATGTTCTACCTGCCATTGCACTCAGATATGGTCTTGTCCTAGGTATGGAGCAGCTTGACTCCTGAATCCAATGCTATTGGTGGTCAGAGTGCTTTGATGTAGTCAAAAGAAGTGGAGATCAAAGCAACATTGTACTTCGAATAAGTCCTCCTTCCACATGATCCTCATTGAAACCCTGTCTAAATCATGGTGTCATATCTATGCTTTGTAATCCTCATCAAGAGACAGATGTTGTCTTTTGCACAGACTCGTCTTTGAGTCTTCGGTTTTTCTTCAGGTCAAGTCTGGCTTTGAGAGAGATGGTGTATAGATTATTGCCTTGTGCTTCTAAAACTGAAGCATCGTCAACCTTGTATTTCCGTCTTTGGCCAAGTACATTGGAGTCTATAGCCTTACCAGAGGCTTCAAAGCCAGTAGAGAAAATAGCAACTGAAGCAAGAATGAACATGTAGTTGCTTTAGCAGAAAAAAATTGGAAACAGCCGTAAGCAGTGAAGGTCAGACTGTGCTCATTTCACAGCATTGCAGGCCATCAGCTGAATTCACTGATCCAAAAGTCTGTTGTCTTTTCATATTCTGCTTTTGTAGAGGTTTCTCCATATGTTTGAGTTGGGAAGATCAGTGGCTGTCTCGAATGATCTTTACGACCATGTGTAAAAACTTCACTAAACGCACCGCAAACTAAGAGAACAAACAAAGGAAACTGTTGTCTGTTGTGACACACGACTGTGGATGGGGATGGTCATTTAAAGGCTATGCAACAATATGGCAAGTAAAAGCCAGGCTCTGGATTTTTTTTTTTTTTTTTAAATTGTGCAATATTTTGTAAGGCTCAGATCCATAAAGGATAATAGGTCTGAAAGAGTGATTTATGGTTTTATAATCAGTTCCTCAATATAATTTTTTTTCGGTGCCTATTTGCCATTGTCAAAGGAAACAGATGATTGTAGTGTTTAGGTGCATCGTGTAGGATGTCTTGACAGAAACTGAAAAAAAAAAAAATTCTCAGTTCTGTGATTCTGTCATTCAAATGTATTTAACTGTAATGTTTGCATAAAGAGATGAAATTAATTTCCATTTAACTATTTGTTTTGTTTGTGGTTCTTTCATCTTTCAGTGGCCTTTCACACACAGTTGTAACTGTTTCAAAGTAGGTCTAGAGTTGACAAAACCAAAAAAATCTAACCTGGTTTAGATCAGATAAACACTCACTATAAACATTCTCTGTCAGCTTGGGGTTTGAGCCGGAGTTTATAATTGACACTGGAGCATGTGTATTAAAGTGTGACGTGGGCCCATCACACGAAACATGGAAATCCTCAGTTTGATTCACTTCTCGTGAGAGAGTCATTTATGAAAAATATAAAGAATTTCAACACATTTACAAGGTAAAAAAAAAACTGCTGCTGCTGCCATGAAAGTTTGAGAAAGCAGGTAAAAGAAAATATTTGACTACGTTAATGCAAGTGAATCAACTTTTCCGTAATTTACAGCAAAGAGCTTAAAACAAGCAGGTTTAGCAATTTTAAAAGTTTTTTTATATATATTTTTTTTTATTAACCCCTGAAACTGGCTCATTCCATTCATAGGGTACACTGCCAGAAGTGTTAAAATGTATTCTATTTTTAACATCATGATATTCAATTAATTTTAAAAAGCAGCATGGTGAGAGGGCAGTAGTTTAATATTAATCACATATTAATACACATTTATGACTTAATTTTGAATATAGGACAAAATTGCAACCCTCTCACCTCTTTTGTGTGATGTTAAGATATATTATATATATAACATGTAACCCATTCATGGAAACCACCTTCTTCACAGGTTAAAAGACTGCAGTGTAATGCTAAAATATCACATATAAATCATGAGGTGGGTGTTTTGAGTTTGTGTTGACTATACTGTGAATTTAGTGTGGGGGAAAAAAATCTACCATCATTAGAAAGCATTGCTGTCAACATCTGCTTAAAGTGAATATCCTAAATGTTTGCCAGCATCATATAAGCAAGCATAAATTATATCATAATTTATAATCATAACTTAAATGACTAAAACGTCAATTAGATGTTGACTGTGCTCAAGCTGATAATTGTAATAGTATATAATAGTAATCCAGATAAAGTATTGTCCAGGTAAATTTATGACAAGATCACATTTATTTCTTCAACATCAAACTTAATTCAAACAAGCAACCTGGTCATTCATATGTCCACATGACTTTATGGAGGGAAGAAAGATCATTAACAGTAGCAGTTTTGAGATCAGACACAACCGAGCAATAAAATCGTTTCCAAAACAGCAAAGTCAATGCTTTGTTCTACCTTTGACTCCATGAGGAGGCCTCGGGTGCAACAGTGGTTTATTCCGATCCATATCCACCAAGAAAACAACAGCTGGGCAGAGGGAAAGCTCCACAAATAAATAAAGCTGTGAGAGGAAAGCATGGGCTTGCTTGGTGCTTTCAACGGTTTCAAATGCAAATGTCCAAATCCAGGTAGCTCCTGCTTTCACAGCGGGGCTTTAGAAAATAAGCCACATGAGACCCTATTAGCATTATTATTAGCAAAACCATACCAAGGATCAATGTTGCCTTAGCGTGCTGATTTTAAAAGAGTCCAGGGAGATTTTTTTGGGAGGAGAAAGATAGAAAAACATGTCCATTGTCATGTGTACTGTGTTCACTTCAGACATTGTGAGCATCACCTTTTCAAATCTGCTGGCTCTTTGGTGAGGGCGGGGCATATGGTGGCTGTGACTGTGGGCGGAGCTGCTGCGGTGGTCACCGGGGCGATGACGGCAGCAGCTCGTTCTTTGGCCAGTGTAGTCTGGAGCTCCGCCCTACGAGCCAGGGCGGCTTTCAAATGCCCGCGGATTTCCTCGATCTTGGCCTGGAGCTCCTCCAGCTCATTCTCTCTGGAGGGACTCGAGGATCTCACTGAGGAAGAGGCGGGCCGCTGAACGGGTCCTCCGTTTTCACACACTCTCGCCAGTAAACTCCCAGCCCCGGAGCTCAAAGCGGAGGCAGAGCTGGCCTGACCACCCTCTGAGATGACGCGGGGCAAGAGACGGCGCGTGTTGAGGGTCTCCAGGTTGAAATGGACCCTCTTGTTGTCTTTGGGCTCCTGCACCGCTTTGGCACTCTCGTTATTCCATCTGGCGAAGGATCCGAGGGCAGCAGGTGGAGGTGGTGGATGCGGCTGGGCTTTCTGGATGTTACAACTAGGAAGACAGAGCCAAGACAAGTGATTTTTGTTAAAGGGATAGAGCACCCAAAAATGAAAATCCACGACTGCACCAGTTGCACACCCCCTAAGGACGGCCCTGGCTGCATTACATCTTCAGCTTACTGTAATAACAAAAGCAGCAGCATCATTAATTATTAAAAATAATTTTCATAAATTGAAAAAAAGCTGAAATAAAATAAAATATAAATATTAGATGAAAAAATGTTGTCTTGGAAAATAATTAAAATAAATAACTGACTAAAAATGAACAAAATTAAATGCTAAACAAAAACATAAAAACAAATACAAATAAAAATGACAGCACATAAAATTACTAAAACTTTAAAGTAAAATAAAAATAATTAAAAATGTTCATAAATACTCTAATAATATTTATTTTGGGGGTGAACTATAACCATTAAAAGAGCTCCTCTATCATAACACTATCATCCTCTTCTTGCGTAAAAACAGTGAAACATCATTTAAACCCAAGTGCATTTTTGATATTCAAAATGAAGTAAGCTGCCATAAGCTGCTGTTAAAATAAAAAATAGATTAATAAAACAAAGTCAAAACCTTTTCTCTGTGTTCGCCCGCTGCCGTTTCACATCCTCATAAGTCATGTTCAGTGCTCTGTGGATTTTCTGCAAAAGAAAAGAAAAAAAAGGGATTTATCTCATCAAGGGATGAACGAGAGAGATTGGCATCATGCTTTTGATTTTAAAAATCAATATTCCAGAGATGGCAATTACTGACTCGGCTTGACAGTAATCTCTCCACAAGCCCTCAGAGAAAGAGCCGGAGAGATCAAGCACAGCTCATTTACAGAGTCAAAGCTTCAGCCCATGAATAACACAACTGTGCCTTTCTTAATCTTAGTAATCAGTGGAAGGAAGAAAGGAAACATTCTGATAGAATAATAAACTCTGTGACAGCTGACATTTGGTGGGGAGGGGGGTTGCTGCTCAGACGATAGAAAAAATATCGATCATTTAAACAAATAGTTTGGTGAAATTTAACATTTAGTTATCTACCTCATCATTTGGAACATGCTGGGTTCAGTGTTTTATTTATTTATTTATTTATTTATTTTACTTATATTATTTATATGATTTTTAGTTTTTAGTATTCATCAAAAAAACAAAACAAAAATTGTTAGTTTTTATATTTAAAAACAACAATACTATTTAGTTGTTTTTTTTATTATAATTTTATTGATTAAACTGGAAGTACATCAGCTGGCTTACTGAAAACTGAATAAAGACTAGGTTAAGTTCTGATTGTACTTTTTAACTTATTACCCAAAATACCTGAGATGCAATCATTGTCAAATAATTATTTAAACAAATAATTATGTATTAAACCAAATATACAAATTTAACTGATATATTATTTTATTATTTAATTAAAATTAATAAGTTTCAGATTAATTACAAAAATTACTAAAACTGAAATAAAAAGAAAATAAGGTTAATTGAGTGTGTGAGTGGCTTTTTTGGAACATAAAAGTCTAAATCTGACAGACGTGATCACAACTCACTTTCATTATGAAAATGACATTCTATGAAACATCCCCTATTGTGTTAAATAGGAGAAACAAAGTCAAATGTGTGCGTAAAGCATGGCTCACCTGACTGGTGTGAAGCCAGTATTTGAACTTCTGTCTGCGGCGGATGTGTGGCAGAACCAGGCGATAGAAGGCATGTTCTCCTGCCAGAGTGAGTAAGGCCCCTGTCACACCCACACACAGCAACACAAACAGCCCTGAGAAGTGACGAATGCCCATCTGCAGCGTCTGGACCGAGAGAGAACAAATACAGAAGAGATGAGACACTGCAGTGATAAGGACCGAAGCACTGCGATGTGGTGTTTGTACACAGGAGGGCAGTACAATCCTGCTGACTGACACTAGATTAGCCCGAGAGAAGCCCATAGCCTTCCCGGTGTCTTTGATGGAGAAGCATTCCTACCAACTTGAACTAATTGACATTAAAAATTAAATTATTAAAAGCGAAGCTGAAGCCACATCAATATTAGAGGACTGTATGTACCTCTAGATAGCTAGAACTAAACCAAAGATTTTTAAAAAATCAATCAAATCAAAGAGCTCTACATAATTATAGTTTTTTTTTTATCATAAATCTGTAGGTTTTTGAAAGTGTTTCACACTGCATTATATGATAAAGATGACTGTAAAGAAAATGTTGAAAGTTAAAGGTACAGTAAAATGTGTAAATTATTTATTAATTAGGTTAGAAACAGTTGTATGTTTTGATGTTGTTGGTGGATTTTTTTTTTTTTTTTTTTTGCATGCAACATTAGAGACGGGACATTTTAGAAAGTATTTGATTGGAGAAAATCCTAAACCGGTTCAGGATGAGTCATCAAAACGTTTAATAAACATTTTAACAATATATAAAATTGGCTTAAAATGTAATTTTAAAATGCAATACTATTTTAACATTTAAAAAGTCAAATAAATAAAAATAATAATAAAATATGTATATATTGGATGATAGACAATTTTAGAAGTAAAACAGCATATTTAAGACCCAAAAAATGTTTTGAAAGACGTCTCTTATGCTGCATTTATTTGATCAAAATACAGGAAAAAAACAGTAATATTGAGAAATATTATTACAATTTAAAATAACTATTTGCACATATTGTAAAATGTAATTTATTCCTGTGATGCAAAGCTGAATTGTCAGCACTGTTACTCCAGTCTTCAGTGTCACATGATCCTTCAGATATCATTCTAATATGCTGATTTGCTGCTCAAGACACATTTCTGTTATTATAGGTGTTGAAAACAGATGCATTGCTAAATGATTTTTGTATAAACCATGATGGATTCTAGCATTATGAATTCCTGGGTTCTTTAAAATAATTTCTATAGATGCAAAGTCAACTTTAAGTGAACTACCTGAAGGTTTATTTACCTGAAAAGTGTCAACCTGTAAAGACTCTGACGCTCAAAACAACCTCTGTTGTTTGAGTTTTCTAAGCAGTTTGACATAGCAACAGTAACTCAGCCAATAGAGTGAGCTTGGGGCGGAGCTATATGTTTGCAAACCAAAAGAAAAAGGAGGAGTGATTGTGGAAACCTTTTGAAAACAGTCACTAGTTTTGCACATTTGTTTGGTGCAGATGATGACCTGAGAATCTCTTAACAGAAACAGTGACTCCAGAAAAGAAAAGGAAAAAAACATGAATAAACATCTAACTCTTTCATCTGTGTGTTTAGACCGCAGGGCATGAGGCCTGTATCTTGGCGAAGAAACTTCTCAACTGCTGCACAGTTGAGACTCTTTTTCGGGTACCTTGTGTTGTCAAAACCATTGAGAGAGCAGGTGAAGCCAGGTTCACTGTGTATTTTACTGATCCACAAGCATGAATCCAATCCTGTAACTCTTTGTAAGGCCGCTGCGTACTGCAAAGCGGCATTCTGGAAAATAACACATCCTATTAGCTCTGTCTCAGACATGTTCACTTGTCAGATCGATTCAAAACTGAGTGTATCTTGCGTAGGTTTTAACCAGCTCACAATGCTTCGTCCTTCTGTGAGGCTCTGATGCCACAAGAGCGCCGAGATTTGAAATGGAAATGAGGAATAATCTTTTCTGTTCAGGCAATGGTAATTTTCCCCCCAAAATTAGGAGATGAACACACCCTGCCGCAAGCTTAAAGGGGTCATATGATGTTGCTAAAAAGAACATTATTTTGTGTATTTGGTGTAATTATGTGTTTTTTTTTGTTTTATGGTATGTGTTTATGTTTATTTTCCACATAATGTACATTATTGTTTCTCCTCTATGCCCCGCCTTTCTGAAACGCATCAATTTGTACAAAGCTTATCGTTCTGAAATGCGAGTTGTGCTCTGTTAGGCCAGCTATCCAGTGCGTTGTGATTGGCCGAATGCCTCGTGTGACGGAAATGTTACGCCCCTTAACACAAATGTCAGGCTACCGGCGCAGAGAGACAAAACCAATAAAACCCATTACAAACGAGGCATTTGTTGCATTCAGTAGGGACATAATTACTGATTATAATGACTTATACTGTCTTTTTACGCGTTGCATTGCATATCGCGCTGCAAAAACATAAAACCATGTCTGCATTTGTGATCTGAGAAACGACAAACAACAAGCTCTAACAGTTACTCTACACTGCTCAAAACTCGTGTTTGAATCATCAGTGGCGAATCCTTTACATATGAAAACATACTTACAGGCTGTGTGTCAGAAGTGCCAGATTGTCCTTGCAAAGTTGGAATTGCTCCACTTTATAGAAACAGACACCGTATTGTAGGCTACTCTCACGGGAAACAGTCCTTGTCCTCCGTAAGATGCGCAGCACACATCTGAATATTTGGGTTGAACTGTTCTGGAACAGTGTTGTAAATACAACTTAACCACTGATTTCTAGTTGTGTCCTCTTTTGGGAGGCCAAACAAAGAAGTTTCGCTTTCACTACGAAACACACAGCGTCTCCACAACATGGTGCCGGTGGCAACAGCGAGAATAAAAGTTACGCCTTCTTTCTTTGCGTGAACATTTGGGCGGCGCTATGCAAATCTTCACACATTGTGACGTAGACATGTGGGGGGAGTGTTAGAACGAGCCGTTTTAGGTAGGAGTGGTTGACTCTTAACTTTTATAAAGAATAACTCTTTGGATTTGAGACTTTAGTCTTTGCAACTTTACAGATCTACTTTATGCACCAAGAGCTTGTAACACTACAAAGGGTAAGGAAAGGAAAAATTGAAATGGCATCATATGACTCTTTTAAAGCATTCGACAGCATGGAGAAATCTGTATCTTAGGAGAGAGGGATAGTTCGGCCGATCAGGATGTCAGCCGTCAGCCCATCAGCACGCTCCAGAACTGTCATTTACTCTGGAATCTTCTGAAGTTTCAAGCTGATCTAAGGCACACCTCTGTCAGCACCGGAGATAATGACACAAGATAAGTTAGTGAAGGTACCAAGCCAAATCAATGTGTAAGAACTGAAGCCCCTCTAAAGCAAACATCACTTATTCATATCAGCCTGTCAGACTTAAAGGGGCTCTGGGGAAATGTTAAACATTTGAGCTCTCTATTGGCATTTTCATATGAAGAATGACAGGATGGTGTCACCGCTGAGATCTCAGGAGCTTAGTTTGATTGGATAAAACAGCATGTAATTAATAAAAGAAAAATGTGATTTGGTAGTACATGACAGGCTGGAGATTTGGTTTAATTGATTGGCACAAAGATTTTATGTCGGCGCTTTAAGAAGGACCCCGTGAAATTAGGGTGACCACCTGCTTATTGTTGCAGATGTGATTTTGCAGGACAATGCGGGACATATGTGAAAGTGATACATTAGGGCTATTAAACGATGTAAATATTGATTGAGATTAGTTGGAAAGCCTATCTGCCAATACGTTGGATGATAATGTTTTAAATCACGGATAAGTTATGGTGACCGGTTTGGTTTGAGTGATACAGTGTAAGTTACTCTACAGGACCTATTCAGTCTGCAAAATATGATGAACTGAGTAACAGGCCAGTAAGTAAAAATCACCTTGGGTAGCAACTAGTTTATTTTCTTTTATTAGACTATGCAAACAAAAAAATGCCTTTACTGGGTTCAGTACATCTTGAACTTGTACTTTTTGATGGATCTGGCAGGTTTAATCAGGATGTTCTTATCCAGTACGTGATGAATGATTTTCTACTTGCTAGGTGGAATTAATGGGAGAGACATTTTCATTCTAGAGAGCATCTGATTGGACAGAATTTAGACACGCCCATGAGTGCAAGATGATGTCTTCGAAAATTTTAGTCAATTTTCTAATAAGATAAAAAAAAAAAAAAAAATATATATATATATATATATATATATTTTTTTTTTTTGATTTGACTAACCAAAGTGTTAAAAATGTGCAATTCATACATACAATGATAGTACACCTCTGCAATGATGAATGTTTTACATTTCTACTTCATTCGGCTGAACATAAATATTTAATTTACATTTCTTTATTTATTTGATAATTAGTTGTCTAATAAGTGGGATAATGTACAGTTATAAAATAAATATTTTTCTTTATAAATTATGTATTATTTATTTGCTGTATAACTTAATAATCTTCATTTCCAAACAAAAAATGTACAGATAAAGTAAGCATTTTTCTTTATACGTTAAGCCTTATTTATTTGATGCACGTTTCTGCTTCATTCAGCTGAACCTAAATATTTAATTTACATTTATTCATTTATTCAATTAGCTGTCTATTAAATGTGATAATGTACAGTTATAAAATAAAAATTTTTCTTTATTAATTTTGCATTATTTATTTGCTGTATCACTAAATAATCATCATTTCCCAGCAAGGTAAGTGAGATAAAGTACAGTTATGAAATAAACTGTAATGCATTATTTATTCACTGTATAACTTAATAATCTTCATTTCCCAACAATATAACTTAACATTTAGGTGAAATCTAAATGTAACATACAACCACAAAAATCAAATCAACACAAGCACACAGCATTTCCATTAACATGGCATGGAGAACACCATCAAACAGCTCAAACGTATGAGATCGAAAATTGACACCGCCAACCATGAATTCATTACATGCTTCTAATCCAGTAAAAAGGATTGAACTCATATAGGAATTATGCAAATAAATATTTTTTTAATTTGTTAATGTTAAAACCAAATGATCCAGTTCTGTTTTGTGTAGGATTTGTGGATTTATTTATTTTTTAACCATAGTTGATTTTTCTTCTGACTTTCAGTTAGACTGAATCCTGTTCACCTCTGTAACTGCGAAGACTCTCTTTCCACACGGCACCACCTTGTACCACTTGTCATGCAGCATGTCCATGTAGCCATCTGACTTGTAACGGCTGATGAATTCAGATATGTTGGAGGTGAGCGGTGAGTTCTGGGGCAGTCCGATCCCGTAACCTGAGGGGGGAACCACTCAGTCAGTCCAATTCATCAAAACACCTCCAGAACAAACAGAATGTGCTACAAAGCATCATTAAACTGCCTGTCTCTGAACCACTAATAGAGTTTCGAACAATTTCTTTCAGTGTTTTATAGGAAATGATCATTACGTGCCCAGTGATCTGAAATAATGGAGGGATGAGGGAAACAAATACATGCCAAACAGCGAATGTTCGCAAATTTCAGGTTTTGGCAAGCTGAGTCGATAATTGACGCTTGAATCATGGTAATCTTACAGGAGTTAGTAGCCTTTCACTAAAAGCCTCTCAGAGTCTGGAAGATACTATTTTTCTACCATCTCACTTTCATTATTTCTTTGAAATCTTTAACAAAACATGCAAATTAGACTTCACAAATGATGAATAAAATCACCATTCTTAAAGGGCCAGTTCAGACAAAAATGAAAATACTCTCTATTACTCAACCTGCTTGTAAGTGCATTCGGCAGTTCACTTTTACCATATATTAGTAACAGTGATCATGAAATTATCCATCAAGAACTACTCAAGTCATACTTATGCGCGTCAAAAACAAAAGTTCAGCTAACTGCATTTAACATAAATTTAAACTATCATACATTTTCATGTAATTGCAGTTAACATCCAATTAATAAGTGTTGTGTTCCGTTCACACTTTTATTCAAGCAAATTATTTCTATAATAAACACTTTTTTAAAGTATACTGAAGAGTACTTCTTTTTCACAAGGGACATTAGTTAGTTCATTTGACAGATTTGTGTTTGTCTGCATTTAATATTGATGAAAGGAATTAAGCAAACAATGGAGAAGACGAGTATAACCACTTATATATGTTTGATGTGCAGTATACTAGTTTATTTCATAAATACCCCATTATAATTTTTAAAAAAGATTTAATTTATCAATTAATTGAAATAATGAGGTTTATTGCTTAGAACACAGCAATAATAATTTTAGTAATAATAACAATAATATACTATCTAAAAGAAGTAAAAAAAATAACTGAGATGTGTTAAAATATCAGTCATAAATGCTGAGCAAATAATTTTGCAGCATTTAAGGGCAGAACTGAAGGGCAAGACCTGTCTGTTAAATTCCAGCTGATGCATGAGGTCATGCTTATTAATCCATTAAAAAAACATACTTAACATCATCCAGCACAGAGACAGAGGTATAATACATGCTGAGGGGGAATGAAGAGAATGAGACAACGGGCATATGGTAATTAACACGACATGAGCGGGGCATGAGCTCAATTAGCCCTGCCACCCAGCTCAGGGTTTGGCCTGGGAAATGAAAACATTACAGACTGGACCACAATTATTTTCCCCGGCGCTCTCTCTTTCCTCCAGCACGCCTTTCAGTGTCGCCTTCAAGAAAAATCTGTGCCTCCTGTAGGCAGCTCAGGTTTGCATTTAAATTGGCTTCCCCACAAAAATGCATGACAGCAGGAGAGATCTCTGCCAAGTTGACTTCCTTTTTCTCCCCTTGTCAGTTGTGGATTTGTAAATACATTCTAAAAAATGCAAATGTGAAGTTTGAATACTTCTTACCAATTTGTCTCTATTTTCTTCTCTTTGTTCCCTTCAAGCAATCCAGATTTCTAATGACAGTCATTTTGGTCAGTGAATAACACAACACAGCAGTTTTCTCCACATCCAGGGAAGAATCATACAGTATTCTGACCGATCTACCTCTAGCTTTTACATATATTTGATAAAATATAAATAGTTTCATATAAAAATCACATGATGATTTTGTATTATTTATAAAAGCTGCATTACATATGCTATCCATTATAAAAATGATCCATATATCTATCATTCAGATATCTATCATCATGGATGTAGCATCATGCAAAAGCTATATTTTCTATTACCAGAAATACTTTATTTGCAGGTATATTTGTCTATAACAGAGATGCCACCAAGAAGTGAGTAGCATTTAAGTTTCTGTATGCCAGTGAATTTTTCAAGGGAGGCAAAGTTGTTTTAAATAATGACATATAAAACAATAGTTTATTTAATCAAAATGAGATTAAATGCTATACATTTAATATTGGTATATAAATACCATATTACTGGAGTATTGTATTGTAACAATGTTACTCGCCAGGTGGCCGCTAACTTTTTTATTAGTTATTAATTCAAAAACGTAGTTAAAATAAAAAATAAAATAAAAGTAAATAAAAAGTTAAATTAATAATTATAATAATAATTTATATTATTATTCCCTTTAATTATAGTAATTATTAAAATGAATTATATTTATTATTATTAATAATAATTGTGAAATATATTACAGTTGAGTAGTATGTGATAATTCTTTATTAATCTTTATAATGTGATTTAATAATAATAATAAATATTAATAAGAACGATATAATAAAAATTGCAATTAGATGTCTTCCCAATTTGTTCTGCCTATTTTTAATAAAATAATGCATATACAGTTTCATGGCTGGTAAAAAAAAATATGTAAGGGTGGTAAATTCACGGGCCACTGGCAGGTGTTGCGAAATGTTAGCTTTGGGCCCTGGTTGTATCGTTATTTCGACCATGTGTGTTTCAACTCTTATCCTCCATTCCAACCTGTACGTCTGGTCATGTGATCTCAACATAGCTGCCATTTGCATACAATGAAAGTCAATAGGGTCCAAAACAACATGAGGGTGAGTAAACAATGACAGTATGTTCTTTTTTGGCTGAACTATCCCTTCAGTGTTAAATAAACCATAAACTACATCATCAGTCCAATTGCTTACCTTCAATAGCAAAGGGTTTTCCAACTGTCAGCAGCTTGCAGTCGGCATCAATGGACACCTCGTAGTCCAGCAGGGCTTTGTCCATGATAAAAGCATCAAGTTGAGGAGGATCTGTTTCACAACATAAAAAGAGGGGGGCTACAAAACTACACACAGGCAGGCACACACACACACTCTCTCATTAAACATGCACAGTATGATTTTCATAAGTCATTTTGGTGCAAATGAAACACAGACATCATTTGTCTGAGCTAAATGTTCATAAACTGCAGCGGTGGACATAAATCAGCAGTTACGCTAAACTAGATGCAAGCTGAATAGAGTCCAAAAAGGACTTTTAATGGATAGTGACACCTTAAGGGCAGAGGCCCACCCTTGCTTAATTTAATCATAATAAAAGACGTAATTTATCAAAAAGTTCAGCCAGCAGCAAATTCGAAGTTAAACAAATTCAGCAGCACAACTTGTGGTTGATAAGAATAGTTCTTTTCCGTGTACATTTTTTCAGTACAAATCAAAATGATCATTGCCAAATGAAAGCTATTAACATTTCACCACCAGAATTTTCAAAACTCTTGAATCTGGAGTACAAACATGACTGCATAGAAACGGCATCAAAATGCAAGAGCAGACAGACTGTGGCATAAATGTGGAAAACCAACTGTTTCAGAAATGAATTGCTTTGCGATACATATGGTCACTGATACCTCTGATCCTCTTCCCAAAATTAAAAAAAGGATTAAAGTGTTTTCAGCCAGTTCAAATACTTCATGGATCTTTGACTCTTTTGAAGATGTTTGTCTCTTTTAAGTTCTCTTCCAATTACATTCTGAGTGGTACATCCAAAAAATTAAATGAAGCAACTTCTATGCCATGATTTCAGCCTTAATGCTGCCATCTGTCATATAGCCTAGACTCAAAACTTTACTAAGGAATTATTGAAGGAAGTGAGACGCGGCGACTCTCGAAATGTTAATATTTTCTGCTTTCCTTCTAAATTCATCTCTGGTGTGAGTGCAAACTAGGTTAGAAGTCTTGAGTCCAGCCAAAAAAAAAAAAAATCCCAGTGGTTTACTTTCATTGGAAGGAAACTCGTTAATTAAGCTTTAGATAAAAATCACATAGGATTTTTTAATTCTCCTCCTCTCACTTTTTTTTTTGATATAGCCCAAAACAAACAAACAAACAAAAAATGTAAATAAATAAACAAAAACACACTCTTCACAATTTGGTATGTGTGTGACAGACTGTGGCGCTGCAGCTGGCAGGAAACAACAAACGGCTTGCCTAGCGAGCAGCAGTGAGAGGGAATCTCAGAACTTAGACTCAAATACGCTGAGAGAAAAACTGCTTCAGGCAAAAACCTAATTTTAATGACAGCGTTATTCAAAAGTTGAATTCATTTGGCCGAGATATTGACACCTGCAGTATTGTACACCAGTGAGTCACTAAGGGGGACTGTTAGAGAAAAGACTCAGCATACGCATTTGCATTGTAATGAACAGGGTGCAACTGCTGTTTGAAATATTGATCACTATGCACAATGTTTTTTTTCCCATGTGTTGTTAATTTCACTTTTTGCTAACAGGGTTTGGCAGTATAAGTACACCAGGAGCACTTGCTGCCATATGCTAGCCAAATGCATTCTGCTGGATGAATTGATCTCTTACTTGAGAGTGGCGACACCCTCAGGTGTGGTGGGCTCGTTAAACAGCCGCATGTACTCGTGCATCTCAGGAAAACTCTTTTTCATGTAATCCTCCGCACTGCTTTCCCGAACAGTGCCGAATCGGAATCCCTGAGATGGGTGGTGCAGCTAAGGACAAAGGCAGGGAAAAAAACAGTTAAAGTCTTTGGAGTCAAAGTGTGCTTAAAAAAAATAAAACATGATACATTTTCCATTATTAATATAATTTAGGCAGTTTTATCCACAGTGCATTCAAAGTATCAGTTCATGCATTCTCAGGGAATATCACACTGTGTTATTTGCAATGCTAGTGCCATGCTCTAATACTTGAGCTATAGGAGTGCTCTTTGAACTTTGATATAAAACAGTTGTATGTACAATGTAAACAGAGTATTTTTCAGTGCCCAAAATTAAAATTCCCAGTCCAAAGAGACCATTTACTGACTACCCATGTCAAGACCCATTTAATATTTATAAACCTGGCACGGAATTACTTAGTAATGATTACACGGGGGGTTTTAAGGTATAGAAGAAGATAGACTGCTTTAAATGTAGACAAAAACAGTACAGTAGCAACATTGTTTCCCAGAGGTTATTACTACAGAACATTCTATAATTTAGGGTACATTTTTATATCCGTTGATGATAATTATGTTTTTTTTTCTAACAAATTTCTTCTGAAATATCATATTTTATCCATTAAGAGAGTACGCATCATAATCACACACATATTTTTTGCACCTTGTTTTTCACTTTTTATGTTGTTGACTTTTTTTCGCTTTTATTTTGTTTTTTGCAAGTCTTGAGTTCAAAATAATGAATAAACCGTTCAAAAATCTATCCAAAAATAAACTTACTTTAAATATAATGTTCTTTCAATATAAGAAAACATTTTATTTTACTCATATTCACAAAAATTGTCATCTGTGTTACCAGCCAAACACATTGTTATGGTTTGGAATATTTTTATGATTTTAATTAAAAAAAAACATTAAAATTTGAGGTTAACCTGGTCAAGAAAATAATATTTGGTTGGCCAGACAAGGCCAGTGCCATTGATTGAGTGAAATTGTCAACTATGTTACCTGTCAATCCATACAGTTTATCCATAACATAGTTGACAAACTCATCTTCAGGAAAAACATATTTTCCATGTAATATCAAAATGGTGTTTAATGATTAAGCTTAGCGACTAGCAGAATAGCTTCACTGACAAAATCCATAAATCAAAACCAATAGTTGTTTTATTGAGAAAACTTTTTCCTGATGTGAAATGTCTCACCTTGGCATCATGTATTCCAGAGACCTCTTCGAAGGTCTTTTCACCAACCATAACCGCAGCCAGGTTTGCAGTGTAACTAGATAAAACCAGCAAGCAAAATATGGCCCACAGGTTCATCAGGAAACGTCCAGTCCAACACTTGGGTGTCTTACTGGAGACTGTGCGGCCGAAGAGGATGGCGTAGCAGAGGTTGAGGGCTGAGGAATAGGAGAAAACCTTCACGCGGTTTCGTCCATGAGGCGTCATGCCGAAGGGACTCTTCCATTCATAGAGGGTGAGGAAGAGCGCCGTAATGTGCAGCGCCACAAAGATGCCCATCCACATGGACCAGTGCAACGGCCACATGAATGCTCCGATGGGTGCCGCCGTGTCCTTACTGCGCACTAGTATTCCCAAACTCGTGGAAAAGAACGGGCTGGTGAAGTCGATCACTTTACTGCGAGCTGAGTTGATGCTGAAGCTGGTGACAGCCATATCGGCTACCCCGCTCAGCAGGTCGCCCACCAACCCCGTCCACTGGCCACCCTTGACTGCTCCATATTTCCCGTCCCCAACTATGTACAGGTCAAACTCAAAGTTCATGTCCTCTGCCAGCTTTTCCAGCAGATCAATACAGTACCCATAGCAGCACTTGCTGAAATCCGGTGGCAAAAAGCTGCTGTTGCCTTGAGCCCGTTCGGTGTACAGGTGGTCCAGGGTTTCCGAGTTATTTGTCCCTGCATCCAGACAGTATTGCCCAGCGGGACAGTTCCCATCCTCATCTACCTCTCGAGTGAATACGAATGGGTGCTCCACTAGAGTGACCACCCGCACACGACTCCCAGACACGGGAAAGCTGGCCCGCCATCTACGACCCCCCCTGCCCATCTGGCCCTCGGTGCGTTGCCGAGGGGGCGATCCCTGCCATAATCCCTGCTCCTCTACATCCAAACTACCGCCTTCCCAGCTGCCTACAGTCACCCACGTGGGCTGACCAACGGCATCACGGCGCAGACTCCAAATGTGGACCCTCTGAGAGGTGAGTACACGGGAGAAGTTGCGTTGGACGGTGACAGGGCCCGTCAACCCTACAAAGGACGTATTAGAGAGGAACCTGAGGGTGTAAGAATACAAGAGTCAGATGATGATTGGAAGAAGCCTAGATGGTCTATAACACTGAAAGCTATGCATTAGCATTCCTATTCATGCCGAATTGCTCAGCTGGAGCAGAACCTTCCAGAAGAATTAAACAACCTTTCCTTATGGGTGCCAGAATTGACCCTTCACAAAGAAATTTGTCAACCAGTAGAGATTTTGGACAATCACTGCTGTGCTACGTGGTCATGAAAATGCATTGTTTAAGCATTGAGGTTTAAAAACAAGTGATTTTAAGCCATTAGAGAGAACTCAAAAGAGAACTCATTTCACTATATGCACGAGCTGTCAGAGAGGCATGCGCACGTAAAGACGGTGCTTACAAAGCGTGAGAGTATTGAACCAAGTTATTTTTGGCTCTTTACAGGTCTTGAATGGCTAAATAAACACACTTGTCTGTGTCAAAATCTCTAACTTTGCAAGTATCCTTGTAAACACAGTAATTCAGGTCTTAAGTGAAAGCAAACAGCTGTGAAGGAAAAAAAAACCTGTATAACAGTATTGGATCCATGCAGCTCCTAAAGGGACAGCAGTCTAATATTCCCGTTGTCTGTCATTCATGTTAATCAAACAACAAAAGAGAGAAAATCTCTCAGTGCTTTTGACTAAATCACTTTTGTAACTTCAATAAGTAGAAATATATATTTAATTTACACAGTGAAGAATATGCAGTGTTTTTTATACATTTGATTACTTTATACAATGCGTTTAGCATTTTTTACTTATTTGTTCTATCATAGTTTTTTATCCAATTGCTTGTAATTAGTTTCTTATTCTTACTTAATCGCTGTGGCTCTTTAATGTGTCGTGACAGAATGCTAGCACCTCAGTTCAAAATGCATGTGAACTGATCATCTCTTCCTCTTTACTAGTTATGGCACAAAATGACCATAAGTGAACATCAGAAGGTATCTTGTTTTAACTGTGGAACAACATCAATACACACCATTTTTCAGTTCACAGACATTAATCTACTCTCCTATCTGGTTTGTTTGTCAGACAAAATGGCAGATTCGGCATTATGATTGGTGAGATCACCTGTCAATCAAACTCCCTGCAAAGGGTCAATTGAAATTTTGAAAGGCCATCAGTGAACAAAGACGTTTATGTCGCAGCTACAGCATATGCCAGCATGAGCTAATGGGCCTATGCTAATCAGCCCTGTAAAATTACTCAAGGGGAACCCAGACAAAGAGTATGGTTCAAGTAGGAGTAAGTAACTAGATCGGACACAGGTTAAGCTAGCTTCATCCTCTCCAGCAGCAAAGCAGACAGTAAATATGACTGCGGTGTTGGGGGAAGGCCTGGGAGAGGGATTGCCTAGCTGGACGACTGACACGGTCTGGCATCCGTCACACCATAAACTACAAATGTTGCTTTCACAGAGCAATATATTTGTTTGTGAAACCCCCTTCCACTCTTCAGAATTACACCTACTCAGTCGGCAGGGCTGCTGCTCTGGTGCGCAGCTCGGGTCACTTAAGGAAATGCGTTGACATTGAGTTTGAAGATTAATGTCTGGAGTCATAAATAATAGATATGACATTTGACTAATGCTATGTTGGTTAATGAAAAACTGAGAAGTAAAGCTTAACATGTAATTTGGCTCCTTTATTCATAGTTTTACCTGTCACAGGAAGTCAAATGCTCCAACTGAGCCAAACAATGATTGACAGTGTGTATCTAAGTGACATCAAATACACAGTATGTGTGTTAGAATGACATGTTGCTATGTACTTAAAACCCCTCTTTGATTATAGTCTTATGTTATGATCTTTTATATACTGAGAAGAGAGCTGGCAGGGACTGGTGTGGGGGGGGGGGGTGTAGACTGCTAAAATACTTTTAGAACTGATGATTAAAAAAATGAAAATATCCTGAATAATGATCCTTTTAACACTTCATTTCGATAGTCCAATTTAGACATTCTATTTATTATGAGTAACTTTGCAACTACATGTCAACTAACTCTCACTAGAGTATTAGTCGACTGTTAGATTAGGGATAGGCAAATTAATGTGACACAAAACTATTACTTCTAATAATCAAATTGTGTACTGTAGGTGAAGCTACTTTGAAATTGTTGTGACTTCATTTGAAGTACTTAATCTTTTCTAAAAGCTACCATAAAAGGTACCTCAGTACAATGAAGATACCCTTTGTTACTCCATGATATTAATAAACACCACCAATAAAAAAGATCTGAAATGCAGCACAGGACCTCTGTGAAGCAGGGTCTGTGAATTGTTTCTGCAAATCTGAACATATTCAATAAAATCAATCAGACATTTCAGCATTAGAAAGGTTTACTCTGTGTAAACATGCATGCATAAAAAAACTAGCCTGTTACTATGTGTATAATGCATATTGACCACTCTGACTATCTAAAAAAATCAAAATATAAGTCTCTTGTAAAATTTCTCTTTGTGTAAAATTTCTTGAAAAGAACATCATTTTGAATTACAATAGTCATCCACATTATGATTGAACTGTCATATGTGGGCAAGATAATGTTGACTTATAATAATCTCCTCACTCGCTCATCTCCTTAAGGTAAGACAAATGCATGCATTTGCAAAATCACTGTTGAAAGAGCAAAGTTTTCCACTTTTATAGTGCTACAATGCAGGCAAAGTCTTGCATGAGCTGCAGAGCTATGTATCACTCTCCCGCAGCAATGCCCTCGCAATCGTCCGGCATTATGCAGCATGGTTGGGTCCGGTTGGCAGATTTTCAGCCTTATCCTGTTGTGATGAGAGGCCCAGGCTTCCCACACAGCCACATTCTACTTCTGTTTGTTGTGAGAGATATAGTGGTGTGTGGCAGAGTGCTGGCATGATCCACACAAAATGACGGGCCTGCGTGGTAGGTGGGTGCCAGAGCTTTTGATAAGAGTGATCCCTCCTCAGGGAAAGGCAACTGAGGGGAAGTAATAAATAAAGCTTAAAGCTCTAAAGCATGTCTGCATTCCAGCTGAGTGTCTGGGCAAACACCAGTAATTTGCCGCAGCATGAGAAAGTGGCCATGCGCCTGTCCTTAAGCATGACACTAGCTGTCTGGGACATCTCATCCAGATGGTAGGATGTTCTACTGATGAGTGTTTAGAATAAAACATCAAAGCAATTTAGTCTCTCAAATAATAAAGTGAATATGACGGTTTTATACCTATTTAGCCATTATCGACGAATTTCCAAAATCTAATTTGTCTATCCAATTATTTATGTATGAAATTCCAATCCATTTGAAAAAGCAGTTCATTTAGCACACAAATAGCACATCTTAGAGCCCACACCACAAAACATGAGGTGGAACAATTGTGGCATCAAGCACAAGCGTTTGCAGGTACTACAGGTAAAATAGTAGCAGTAAAACAAGCAATAGCACTAGCTACCCAGCTAACAGGGAACATTCACTTTTTTCATGTTTTATTTAATTATTTACAAATTATATAAATGTTAGGACAAAACGTTTTTAAAGTAATGTTTATAGAACTTTCTCATAACATAATATTTGATATAGGTTCTCATAACATTGAAAGAAAACGTTCAACAACATTCTCAAAACGTCCTTTTGATGTTATTTGTATTTGATGAATAATCTAAGAAACATTTTTAGAATGTTAAACAACATTCACAGAACGTCCTTTTGATGTTATTTGTATTTGATGAATGCTCTAAGAAACATTTTTAGAACATTAAAATAATGTTCTAAATCATGACAAAATACTGGACAATTTAAGGTTCTTAAAATATAAAAATAAATGGTCAAATAATGTTATATTTTGGGTGAAAAGGTTAGTAAAATATTCTTTTAAAAACTTGTTCTAACTTTTCAGCGCAGTTAGCAATCCATGCTTAGGACAGGAGATCTGTGCTGGTGCATTGGCTTTAGTGACTTATAATTGGTTACATGTATTCTAACACTGATGAATATTACTTGAATGCGAGTGTTACTTTTAGACCCTGCTTAAAGAACGAAGTTCGGTTGGCGCCGATAGCCTCGCGGGGAGCACGTCGATACAGCTCCGTTGCGTTTCAGGTGTCCTGAATTTGAGACATTTCCCAATCCCATCCCCCTCTCACTTTTCCACTGTGCTTCCTGTCCTCTCTACACTGTCCTATCAAATTAAAGGCAAAAAAACGGGAAAAAAAAAAAAACAAGAACAAGAAAAACAAAAAACAAAACACAAGTTTTTGTGGACCTGCACCCAAAACAAAACACCTTTTTAACAGAGAATGCACTGAGTTGACTGATACAGTGAGAGAATATGGATTTACCTGGCAATGTACTGTCCTGATGAGGGCAACTCATGTTTGTTGGGTTTGTCAAAACAGTTGACCATATTTTGGATGAGGGCTAGATCAGGCCGTACAACTGTGGCCGCAGTAACAGCTCGGTTGACCAGCTGCAGGGCATCACGGATGTAGTAGTCCAGCGGTTTGCAGTCGACCTCTCCGTAGGCCAACAGTCCTAAAGGCAGACCAATAGAATGAAGGGCGTCTGGGCTTAGGGGATGTCCCATAATCCAGTGTACTGTGGGCAATGTCAGCCCCAGGTCATGCGCACTGCGCAGAACGGAAGAGGCACACTCCGGGTCAGCCCCGAAAAGTAGGACCGAGGCGGGTGGAGAAAGGTCCTGATTAAAGTGCTCAGACAAGAAGTCAGAAATATTAGCCATGTGAGATGTGCTGTGGGAGAGGTTCAGAGCGGCCCGCAGGTGCCAGTGTGAGGGTCCCCAGTCGGAGTGGCTTTGGAGTTTCAGGAGATCCAGAAGACCAGCGTCCTCCCAGCCTTGGCAAAGCACCGCCATGCTCTCCTCCCTGCCACTGCGCTGCAGGACGGCTAGAAGCATCTCCACCAGTCCCGACGGGGGAATATGGGTTGTCATCTGCAAGTGGAAGCGATTCTGAAGATAAAGGAGGCAACAGAAAGATTATCAGACTTTGTGGTCACAATGTGACTTATATCTCACAATTGCAATGTTAGAGCTAACAACTCGTAACTGCATCTTTATTGATCTCACAATTGCTACTCTTTATCTTTATTTCTCATAGTTGTGACTTTAGGTCTTACAATTGTGACTATTATCTGAATTTCTCCTAATGGCATCTTTATTACTTGTAATTGTGACCGTAGATCTCATATTTTTGACTTTTTATCTCTATTTCACATAATTGCAGCTTTATTTCCCATAATTGTGACTTTAGTTCTCACATTTGTTACTTTTTAATCTTTATTTCTCATAGTTCTGACTTTAGGTCTGACAATTGTGGCTTTATCCGAATTTCTCATAATGGCTTCTTTATTACTTGCAATTCCGACCTTAGATCTCACATTTCTGACTTTTTAATCTTTATTTCACATGATTGCAGCTTTATTTCTCAAAATTGTGACTTTAGCTCACACAGTTGTTACTTTTTATCTTATCTAACTGTGAGCTTAGGTTTGACAATTGTGACTTTTTATCTGAATTTCTCATAAGTTAATTTTTATAACTCGCAACTGCAACCTTTTTTTCTTTATTTCTCAAAAAATGCAACATAATTTCTCTTCATTTTGACATTAGATATTACAACTGCAACTGTTTTCAACTTTATTTATTTTTTTGTAGTTGTGACTTCTTGTTTTGCAATTATGACTTTACTTTGCTCAACTGTGACTTTACAGCTGCCAAATGTGACATTGTAGCTCAAATAGTATAAATACATTTAAATGTGTAAGAATACACCAGAGCTTAGAAAGAGCAAATGTGGAGCAATTACATTTTCTTCTGGGTAACCAAAGTCCAAAGTTATTCATTAAATGGCAATTTACCCAGAGAATTTAACTCCCCCTTAAGGTCAAAAACAGAATAAGTGCTTTGCTTCCTTTATCAGACTCCACATCCTTTCAGCTTCACTCTTCCTTAAGTTCCCTCCTTCCTCGTCAGTATGCCACTCACATGAAATAACAGCACATTTTCCGCCATCTTGTATTCTTGGCCACAGTTCTGCATGTCCTTCCACAATATTGCTAGTTGCGCTATTGATTTTGTACCATAAAACCAAAGGCCGTAATAAATTTCCTCTCTCTAGCATGGTCTTGACAGACAGTGCTACACCAGCAGTTTTAATGCCATGCAGAAAAAACTGCCCATAGCTCTTCAGCGACTACTTATGTACTGTTAAACACAGATCATTGCACACTCTCAGGATGTGCATTTCAGGATTGACTCATCTCGGAATCGACAGTCTGATTCAAAATGCCAACGTTTATTCCTTGACCTGTCTGACGTGTTAATGCGGCGACTCTCCAGAGTCCAGACCGCAGTGACAGGAGATACAGACTGCTATTCTGAGTTTGTGAGTCACAAAATAACCTCTTTCCAAGTTTCTCAATACAACCGGAGAAAATCAAGGGTCTGATTTCAATTGATGATGCAATGCATTTCAACAAGGTTTATTGAACCAAAGATCAGATCCAAGGCCGAGAAGACCTCCATGAAGAGTTCAGAGAGTATACTGGGAATACTGTTGTGTGATTGATGATGAAGTGATGAGAGGATGATGATGTTTTGTGGAGTAGTGGAGTGTTGTGGGGAAGAGTTGGGGGTAAGATGTGCCACTGGGAAATCTATGGTGGCCCCTTATTCTAGCAAACTTACAAAATAGCCCTTCACATGATTTCACACTCATCAAAGCGTCTGCAAAGTGTTTTATTATGCCAGTTACACAGAGGAATTATATAATCATAATACACTGATTCAATGAAACTACCCACAACCCTCACATGTACCAATGTAGTGCATATAAAGTACATGTACAATTGCTTTATGACTGAAGCACAGAAACCACAGCACCTGTCTCTGAATGATGAGGATACATCGCTCTAGTGTCTAATGCAGTCTGTGCACATGCAGCTGAACTGATGGGACCCAAATCAACTCACTCCAAGTCCCTGCAGCTGTTGTGTATTGTCACTTGGGACTCATCAGCATTATCATCATCAGAAACACACACATATTACAACATCCAGTGCAGTATGCAAATGCATGCAGACGAGACCACGTACAGTTGTTTAAAGTTTTTTCATCATGGTGAGAATTTGTTTTTGTTTTTGTTTGCTTTAATTAAATAGGTTGATCCAAATTATTTTTTTAACCATGTTAAATTCTGTCATCATTTACTCACCCTTAAGTTGTTCCAAACCTCTATGAGTTTGTTTCTTCTGTTAAACAAAAAAAAAGAAGATATTTTGAAGAATGTGTAGCAGTTTCTGGTGCCCTTTGACTTTCAAAGTATTTTTTCCATAATATGTAAATCAATGGGGTCCAGCAAATGTTGCTGTGTAAAATGCACTTCCCAATAGCTATGCTAAAGCTCCATATAGCAAGTGTTTGATTTGTAATGTTGCAGTGTATGTTTTATAACACTATCCAGTCTGATTATGTTGTGTTTTAAAATGCCAATTTCTGAATTGAAATAAAACAGAAAAAGAATGCAAATAAAAAAAATAAATAAAAACAAACTACTTAATTGAACAATTTATTGGAGTAATTGGACAGCAACTGATTACAATGATTTAAAATTTAACTTAAATCAGCTTGGAATTTGATGCATTGAACTGTAAAGATGTAGTAAGTGTATTAACAGTAATTTTAAGTTAAATTCACTCAGAAGTTATTAGTACACATTGCTTAATTGTTTTGGCCAGTTTCCTCGAAAAGTAAATTCAGCAGACAGGTTGCGTGTTGTTGTCAGTATTCTATTGACTTTCATGACACTAAAACATTCTTTAAAGTATCTTCTTTTCTGTTCCATAGAAGAAAAAGACATAATAGGTCAAATTTAAAGCTTACAGACTGACCGTCAATTAAAGGCATAGTTCACCCAAAAATGAAAATCTTTTCATCATTCTCTCACCTGTATGAATGTCTTTCTTCTATTGAACACAAAAGGAGATGTTTTAATGATTTCCATAGTATTTTTTTCTATATTATGGAAATCGATGGCTACCAACAACTTTTTAGTTACCAACAGTGGTACACAACAGACAAATTAGAACAATCCAGTTTTATAAGGAGCTCTAGTAACTACCTGATGAAAAATAAAAAAAATGGTTTGCTGGTCTTGGCTGGTTTAAGAATATTTTACTTCAGCAAAGTTTTCTGTATTCTGAATGCATTATTTTTTCACAAACTCATCACAAAATAGGATAAAGATTTGTGCAGGTTTTGCCCAAAACCCCAGTTTGCCTAGAGCGTTTCCAAACCTTTGGAGGGCACTGTATATATTATAAATATGATAGCATGTTATTGTTTCAAAGAGCTCAGGTTTCAGGATGCTCTCTTGGGAGGAACTGAACAGCAAGATGTCTAATTCTGTCAGGGTATATTACAATGCTGCCATGTCGTGTACAACATGTTTCTAGAACATTCTGCCATGTACTGTATGAATAAAGCATGCAACACTAGCCTTACAGCATGTATGGAGCTGGACGCTGCTTTTCTCAATGAAAGATTCACTACTGCAGGAAATGATTGATCTGCTGAACACACAAGCATTGATCTTCAGCAGTACAGTATATGCTGTGTTTTTATTTAATTGTATTTATTGTATTCACAGAATATCAAAATGGTATATGATATAAGATGATATGATAATAACAGAGCCTTTTATTAAAAGAGTTTATTGCATCTTTGTTCCCATTTTACACACACACACACACACACACACACACACACACACACACACACACACACACACACACACACACATATATACTTATGAGTTCATCTTAACTTAAAATGAAAATTTACCAATGAAAGCTGGAAGAAACTTTTAAGATGGATGTTTAGCAGATGCGTCGAGTTTATTGAAGGAGATTCATTAATCTTAAAGGAGTCAGGAATCCAAAATGCATATAACTACAGCAAGCAGCCATAAATTTAAATTTCTACCATGTCAGACACCTGCATTATTCTGAAGACGTCTCCTGTTATATTGTTGTGTCCACCTGAATGCTGCTGTAATATAAGAGGATGTTCACAATACATTTATAAATACAATAGACTTCTAGAGGAACCAACTGTATTCAGAGCATTAGTATTTGTTTTGATGGATAAGAATAAGCATAAGAGATGACAGAATGTTTACTTTCAATTTATAGCAGTTGGGGTAGATGTATTTGTTTTCTGTGTTGAATATAGTGCCGTTCTCAATAATGATCATTGATATATTATACACTAAAAACACATTGGAGGCTATCAAAACTCATTCTGCTTTCTGCTCATTTGCTCTGTCCTTTCTCACATAAAACGTGATATATTCAGCCCGAGCTGCAGCAGTTCCCTCAGGCTCTGCAGCATAAATGTTTGAAATCACTAATGTCCAGAAAGATACTCAAAGAGCCAAATTACGCAACTATTTTACATGCAATTCAGCTCGAAGGCAGTGGCAAAAACAACTAAGAGACTGTGTACCTGTATTGTGACTACATCAGTCAAACTTGTGAATATGTAAGCAAAAATCTCAAAGTTTTTGTAAAGTGAAATTACTATGGTAATAGACAGAGAAAGGGGAATATTTTAATACTGCAGGCTGCCATCATAATGCGAAGTGCTGGCATCATAACGGCAGCTAATCAACATTTATGAAGCTTTACGGCTAATATCGACTCTGCATAAGAGAAACATTCTTGTATAATTTCCCTAAGAAGTGAAAGCAAAAATTGTCCCTAAACCTTTTTAAAATTCATAGCATGGTGAAGGCAGCCACGAGGAATGGACAAGATGTTTTTTTGTATATTGATTATCACAAGGATGATGTATTGAGGAGATTTTCCTTCATGGAAGAGGAAATGCTCATCATCAGTAGAGACGAGACGTCCCACTTTGGTGTCAGCATCAATATATAAGTGTGTGTTTTATATACATAGAAAGCATGTTAAATGCAAGTAATGTGACTGCTTTGATGTTCCAAGTAACTTTTGTCCAAATATTGGTATATTTAAATTTAGACCATACTGAATTGTATTATATGTTAAACAATTAAAAGCTTCTTGCTGACAAATGGGTCAAATCCAATGGTTTGAAGGATCATGGCAAAGATTGGTGAAGATTTAAAATGAAAGTGAATTAGATTTTGCAGGCTGTACTGTGATCCTTAAACAGTGACTTTTAATTTCATCTAATGATTTTTATTATATATATGCTTGACAAGCTTTTTAGTTATAGGAACTATTGTTACACTGAATAACAGTGGGTGCCTTCTGTAAATCATGGTAAAAACGTATGAAAATCATTATTTTTTTAAATAAAATTAAACAGGACACACTTAAATGTACAAAATCAAAATGTGTATGGTTTTTGTAAACATCATTTTGCTCCAGTCTGATCAAGTGTTCTTGGCCAGAATACACTGCAGTGTGAACCAGCCCTTTTGCCATTCTGTAAATAGTTTTTTTTTTTTGGTAAGAAGCGTTTGCCAGGAACATAAATGTGAATGTAAATGTAAATGAATTTCTCTCTGCCAATTCAGACTCCATCCTTCTCAATGCATCATCGTGATTACAAGAACGCTACCCAGGGAGAAAAGTTTAATCAGCAAATACACTTGGATCAAATATTTTTAGTCTTCAGCTAAGTGGGTATGTCAAGAAAATACATTATTTGGAACACAAGATTCTTTTAGCAAAGTAAAACTAAAAAATGGTTGAAAAGCTCAAGCGTAACTGCTCAGTAAGAAGCTTCTATGTTATCTTGAATTACTGCAGAAAATGCAGAAGCTTCTTCAGCAACTTACGACAAGGCAATGCAAGTTTATTTATATAGCACATTTCATACACGATGGTAATTCAAAGTGCTTTACATAAAAGGAAGTAAAATAATCATAAAAAATAATCACAATAATAAATCATGAAATTTAAAAACTTTTAAAATGACTTAAAAATGGATTTAAAATGAATTAAAACAGTTAAGAATAGAAAATGATTATACATAAACGTAGCACAGTGCTCATTCAGTAAATGCACAGCTAAACAGATGAGTTCTGAGTCTAGATTTAAATGTGGCTAATGTTTTAGCTCATCTGATTTCTTCTGGAAGCTGGTTCCAGCTGCGGGTGGCATAGTAACTAAAAGTGGACTCCCCTTGTTTTGTGTGAACCCTTGGTAATTCTAACTGACTCAATCCTAATGATCTGAGTGGTCTCTGTTAGGTTTATATTCAGTGAGCATATCTGCAATATATATTTAGGTCCTAGGCCATTGAGTGATTTATAAATGAGTAAAAGTACCTTAAAATCAATCCTAAATATAACTGAGGACTGGTATTAAATGCTTAGATTTTCTGGTTCTAGTCAGAATCCTGGCAGCAGTGTTCTGGATGAGCTGCAGCTGTCTAATGGTCTTTTTGGGAAGGCCGGTGAGGAGACCATTACAATAGTCCACCCTGCTGGTGAGAAAGGCATGAACAAGTTTCTCCAAGTCTTGACTGGAAACAAAGCATCTAATTCTTGCAATGTTTTTGAGATGATAGTATGCTGATTTAGTTACTGCTTTGACACGACTACTGAAACTAAGGTCTGTCTCCAGAATCACACCAAGATTCCTGACTTGATTTTTAGTTGTTTGACCCCTAGAGTCAAGGTATACATTCAACTTGAGAAATTCATCTTTGTTTCCAAATGTAATGACTTCAGTTTTCTCCTTGTTTAACTGAAGAAAGTTCTGGAACATCCAACTGTTAATTTCATCAATGCATTGACAAAGGGAGTCAATGGGGCTGTAGTCATTTGGCGGTAAGGCTAGGTAAATCTGAGTATCTGCATAGCTATGATAGGCAATTTGGTTCTTTTTCATTATTGGAACTCCGCTCAACATCAGCATTCAGTTAGCCTCACAAGCACAGTCTGTGACAACTTTATGAAGACCACCTGGTCTTGCAGATGAATCCAAAATCAGCAGACCTGCTGCTAAACTCTTGTATTGTCTAGACCAGAGTTGTAGGCCAATGTCTTTGAGACTCCGAGACTCTGTATATAATTTTTTGACTGCACTAAAGCAAAAAAATAAAAATAAAAAATATACTTGTAGATATTTTGGAAACATGCTAAGGTCAAATCATGCTAAGGTTTTTCACTGAAAAACAGTGCTACAGCCGGTTATTCGGTTTTGAAATGTGTGTTCCATGTCGGAACGTCTGTTTTTGTTTTGGTCTGTGTGATTCTGCTAATTTACCCAAAAGTATTTTGACACCCCGAAATGTCAGTTGGTAAAAAAGAATGAAAAAAGCTAGCAAATGAACTGGGTCAAAGGTCGCAGATTCTACCCAACCTAAAAAGCCTCAGCATCCATCTAAAAAGCTCTATCAAACCGTGGATAGATCAACTCATCAACTTGCAATATGGCTTGCACATTTTATTGTCAGTTGCGATCGTTGCTGTTGTGTGTCCTCAATCTGGCAACCTACATCAGCGTTGAGTCTAAGGAGAAGAGGGGCGGTAGAACCAATATCTTGAATTTGGACCGCAGTACCCATTTCATTAGCTAGCCTCAATATTACATTTTGCACCTTATTGAAATTCTGGCAAAATTTCATGAACAAAAAAAGCTCCTTTATCTATTGTCCTTATTGTTGTGATGTATAAATCACAGCTCACACACAAGTCACTTTCACATTTTTAGGAAGTAGTCCGTACCTCCGTTTACGAGCCAAAGTTCACAAGTGAGGTCCCTCCCACGCTTAACAGACAGTAGAGACGTTTCGTCCTCTGGATTTCATTCGCAGGCCATGATAGTTAAAGTGTGCTGTGAGGATTCAGGGTGACAGGAGGCAGAGGGCAGCTGATCTCCAGAGACTTCTAATGATTGCAGCGATGACTCTGGAGCTGGGCGTCCCGCGGGCCTGACCGGCACTGATTGAATTCCTCTGATCTCTGCTCAGTTCAGGCTCAGCTGAGTGCATGCATGAGACAGTGTTACTGGAGTCAGGAATGAAGTATTGATCAAGGCGTGCGCTTCTCTTTCTGTCCTCTATCGACTGAGATGCTTGCGTTCCTGTTTGTGCAAGTCATTACTTACATTTTGAGCAAAAAATTACTAAACGGCCATGACTGACAACTCAACTTTGTGCGGCGTAAAAAGACACATGAATGAAAAAGACACATTTATTTTATGTGGCAAGCTTCTACATCAAAGTGCAAGAAAGATGGACCTGATGTTTTCTGATGTTTCAGAAAGGAAAAATATTGCTTTCTGTCTTCTATGTTTCTGAAATATGTCTTTGTATATTTTCTGCAGAGAAAGCTTACTCAGACTGCATACATCATCATGCCAAACATCTCTAAAGGGTAGAACTTCAAAGATTTTATTGAACCTTAGGAGCAAAACAAAAAAAAAAACCTATTCCTATACCTGTAACCTTCTTCATCACACAGTTTATAGTGATATTCTATTATATTCTATTTTTATAAATATGTAAATACTATATATATATATATATATATATATATATATAAGTAAAAACATTATATAATATACAGCGGGTAAAATAAGTATTGAACACGTTACCATTTTTCTCAGTAAATATATTTCTAAAGGTGCTGATGACATAAAATTTTCACCAGATGTAGGTAACAATCTAAGTAATCCATACATACAAAGAAAACAATAAAAATAAGTTCGGAAATTAAGTTCAGTGTAATAAAGTAGAATGACACATGTAAAAGGATTGAACACATGAAGAAAGGGAGGTACAAAAAGGCATGGAAAGCCAAGACACCAGCTGAAATCTGTCAGTAATTAGAAAGCAATCCTGCCCCTTGTCAGTGGAAATTAATATTATTTGGTTCAGCCCCAACTGATGGCCTATAAAAAGGTCTCTCGTTACCAACGTGTCACACAAGAAACATTTCATGATGGGTAAAAGCAAAGAGCTTTCTCAAGACCTTCGCAACCTTATTATTGCAAAACATACTGATGGCATATTGAATGATTTCTATACTTCTGAATGTTCCAGTGAGCACTGTTGGGGCCATAATCCGGATGTGGAAAGAACATGATTTCACCATAAACCGGCCACGAAGAGGTGCTCCTCACAAGATTTCTGACAGAGGAGTGAAAATAATTATCAGAAGAGTTTTCTAAGAGCCAAGGACCACTTGTGGAGAGCTTCAGAAAGACCTGGAATTAGCAAAGAAAATAATAAATACAATAAGTAATGCACTCAACCGCCGTTGACTGTATAAATGTGCACCACACAAGGCTCTATTGCTGAAGAAAGAGCATGTTGAAGCTCGTTTAAAGTTTGCTGCACCACATTTAGACAAGCCTGTGAAATACTGGGAGAATATACAGCACAGACCAAAAGTTTGGAAACATTACTATTTTTAATGTTTTTGAAAGAAGTTTCTTCTGCTCATCAAGCCTGCATTCATTTGATCAAAAATACAGAAAAAACAGTAATATTGTGAAATATTATGACGTACAACTTAAAATAATAGTTTTTCTATTTGAATATACTTTAAAAAAATAATTTATTGCTGTGATGCAAAGCTGAATTTTCAGCATCATTACTCCAGCCTTCAGTGTCACATGTAACATCCCGTCTATCACATGATCTTTAGAAATCATTCTAATATTCTGATTTATTATGAGGGTTGGAAACAGCTCTGCTGTCTAATATATTTGATGAATAAAGGTTCAAAAGAACTGCATTTATTCAAAATAAAAAAAAAATTCTAATAATATATATTCTAATAATATGTTTTCTTTACTATCACTTTTTATCAATTTAACACATCCTTGCTGAATAAAAGTACTGATTTTATTTTAAAAAAAAAGAAAGAAAAAAAAATTACTGACCCAAATTACTGACCAGTAGTGTATATTGTTATTACAAAATATTTATATTTTAAAAACATAGCTTCTTTTTTTTTTTTTTTTTTACTTTTTATTCATCAAAGTATCCTAAAAAAAGTATCACATGTTCTGAAAAAAATATTAAGCAGCAGAACTGTTTCCAACTTTGATAATGAATCATCATATTAGAATGATTTCTAAAGGATCATGTGATAATGATCCTACAAATGCTTTGCATCACAGAAATACATGATAATTTAAAGTATAATAAATTTAAAAACAATTATTTTAAATTGTAATAATATATCAAAATATTAAATTTTTTTCTGTATTTTTGATCAAATAAATGCAGGCTTGATGAGCAGAAGAAACTTCTTTCAAAAACATTAAAAATAGTAATGTTTCCAAACTTTTGGTCTGTACTGTAGTCTGGTCAGATGAGACAAAAATTGTACTCTTTGGATGCCATAATACACACCATCTTTGGAGGTCAAATGGCACTGTACATCACCCTAAAACATCATAGTGTAGCGCTGGCAAAATTCATTTAACTGAAGGAAGGATGAATGGAGACATTCTTGATAAAAATCTGCTGCCATCTACCAGGATGATGAAGATTAAATGAGGGTGGACATTCCAGCAAGACAATGATCTCAAACACACAACCAGGGAAACTCTCAATTGGTTTCAGAGAAAGAAAGTAAAGCTGCTAGAATGGCCCAGCCAATCACCTGACTTTAATCCAATAGAAAATCTATGGAAAGAACTAAAGATTAGAGTTCATAGAAGAGGCCCATGAAACCTTCAAGATTTGAAGACTGTTTGTGTGGAAGCATGGGCCAAAATCACACTTGAGCAATGCATGTGGCTAGTTTCTCCATACAGGAGCCGTGTTGAAGCTGTCATTACCAAAAAAAGGCTTTTGTATGAAGTATCAAATAAATTTCAGTAAGCGTGTTCAATTCTTTTTCCCTGGGTCATTCCTTTTTATCACACAGAACTTAATTTCTGAACTTATTTGTATTGTTTTCTTTGTACAGTATGTATGGATTACTTGGGTTGTTACCGACATCTGGTGAAAATTTCATGTCAACAGCACCTTTAGAAATATATTTACTGAGAAAAATGGTGATGTGGTGTTCAATACTTATTTTACCTGCTGTAGAACATGCTTCACAACTCCTTGTTCAAGCTCTTGTTCTGTCCAGGCTTGACTATTGCAATGCTCTCTTTGCAGGTCTTCCAGCCACTTCTATCAAACCTATACATTTAATCCAGAACACGGCTGCCAGATTAATTTTTAATGAGCCGAAAAGAACACACGTCACACCTCTGTTCATCAATTTGCACCGGCATTAAGGCATTAATGTTTGCCTACAAAACCACCACTGGCTCTGCACCCCTTTACCTAAATTCATTACTTCAGACTTGCGTTCTGCAAGTGAATGGCACATTATTGTGAACAACATTATTTTGCCATCAGCAAAGGACTGAAGTAATGTGAAAGAAGTAATCCTACTCTGGCTAGAGCCCACTTATCTGCCTTTTAGCAAATCAGGTAGGATTATTTGGTCAAAGTTACATCACATAATTAATATTCATGAGCCAAGCTGATAAAATTTATATGTGCCCCCCGGAAGCCCCGTCACCGCCCAAGGGTGCCAGCACTTTCAGCCCGCTCTGCCAATTTAAGTCAGCTGATATTAAAATATCTACCTCTTCAGGCTCACATTAAAAACACATTTCTTATCCAGGCTATATTCCCAATGATTGTTACTCCTGATATTACTCCAAAACAGATAAATGTGCCTTTTTTGCCTCAAAGATCCTAGTATCTGCCTACAGCCCTAAAAAAATTCCCAGTCAATTATATGTCAATCATCAGCTAATCAACGACAGCCTTCTCAATGCAGTGACATCATAGCCCATAAAGTGACATTTTTTCTCCGCCCATGGTGAAACTTCCTCCAGCACTACAGCCCACACACACACTATACTTCTGCCATGGTTTGAGAGGCCTGCATTTTCTTACCTTATTCGACCCTTTCTCTTCCCAACAATTACCTGTCATTCTCTACCATATATGTTGAGTAAAAAGAAGCAAAAGCACAAAATAAAAAAGTTAACCCACCACCTGAGCTCATCTAAACTCACTAGTGACTAAGGAGAGAGTGAGATTACATCTACATCCTCCACTGCAGACACTGTGGATCTGTCCCACAACTCCTCAGTATCTCGCGTTATTTGGTATGTGACAGATTGTTTGTGACCAACCACCTGCCACCAGATACATACAACATCTGTTGCATAAACATGGCCACAGACAGAAGAATATAATGTCATCAGATTGGACGCAAATTACGCCTGTGACATAAATGACTATTTGCGACTGGGTACAGTTTTTCCTAAAGTGTACTGGTAGAACTGGGAATATTGATAAATGTTAGTGAATTGTTTTTTTCAGATGTTTTCAATAGTTGGACCAAACTGAAGACTGCTGTTGTCAGTAGTGATGCAACCATGTGAGCTTTATGCCGAAACAGAAATTTGTTTTCATTTAGCTGAAAACCAAAACTGAAAAAATAAATAAATAAATAATAATAACAAATTAATCATCACATTTATTTAATTATCAACACTCAAATATGAGTTGCATATGTATAAACATTTAAATTGCACATAAAGTCGTTTTTAGATCAACTTTTTACTGTTATAAATATGTTTTAAATTGTTACTTAAATATAAACATTTAAACACTTTATGATATAATATTATTAAAACATATTATATTACATATATTTAAACTGCACACAAGGCAACTTTTAGATCAACGTTTTACTGATATAAATGTTTTAAATTGTTTCTTAAATATAAACATTTAAACTCTTTATGATATAATATTATTAAAACTAATATTATATTACAAATATTTAAACTGCACACAAGGCAACTTTTAGATAAACTTTGTACTGATATAAATATGTTTTAACTTTCAATTCTTTGCTGAAATATAAGCATTTAAATATTGGTAAATATTATTATAATTAATATTAATATAACATAAGCATTTGAATTGCACAGAAGGCAGTTTTTAAGAGTAACTTTTTAATGACATTGTTTCTATTCCAATTTGTTGTTGAAATATAAACATTTAAACACTGTCTGTTTTTAAAGGGTTACGCCACCCCAAAATGAAAATTTTGTCATTAATCACTTACCTCCATGTCGTTCCAAACCCGTAAAAGCTTCGTTCATCTTCGAAACACAGTTTAAGATATTTTGGATGAAAACCGGGAGGCCTGTGACTGTCCCATAGACTGGCAAATAAATAACAGTGTCAAGGTCCAGAAAAGTATGAAAAGCATCGTCAGAATAGTCCATCTGCCATCAGTGATTCAACTGTAACCTTATGAAGTGACGAGAATACTTTTGTATGCAAATAAAACAAAAATAATGACTTTATTCAGCCGCACCACAAGGATACGTTTTCTACGTATATTTATGCTTTGATTTGAAGGAAAACAGCGCACTCCTTGTGGCGCGGCTGACACAGAAGAGCGTACGCTGCCTGCTCAGATTCGCCAAAATGGCGCTACGCTGATGTGGAGTGACACAGAAGAGACCAATTGTTGAATAAAGTCCTTATTTTTGTTTTATTCACGTACAAAAAGTATTCTCGTCACTTCATAACTTCACAATTGAATCACTGATGGCAGATGGACTATTCTGATGATGCTTTTCATACTTTCCTGACCTTGACAGTGTATTTTACTTGGCAGTCTATGGGACAGTCACTCCCGGTTTTCATCCAAAATATCTAAAATTGTGTTCCGAAGAAGAACAAAGCTTTCACGGGTTTGGAACGACATGGGGGTAAGAGATTAATGACAAAATTTTGGTGTGGAGTATCCCTTTAACACTGTGAACAGTGCAGTTTAGGTAAGTGCTCCTCTCTGCTCATCTTTGAAACCATCAAAAGGAAGAAGTGCTAAATAAAAATCCCCATTTGGTAAATGTTTTCGGCTCTCCAAACTATTTTGGGTAAACATTTTCATTCTGGCACATAACTTGTTATACATAGCTTAATCATTTGAGCTAAAGACTTTAAATGTATTCTCTCATCTTTGTTCCACACTCAGCAGGCACATCAACCAAATGAAAGCACAATGATTTGATGAAAACAAAATTATGGCCTATAATATGTGATTGCAGTAATGACAGAACAGTAATTATAACAGGATTACTAAAAAATAAAGAGTAGCCCCGTTCATTAGTTCATTACAGATACAGTAATGTGATTAGTGTAATGCATCACATCCAACAGCACAGCTCTTAACAAACACACTGTTACACATAAAAATGACTGAATACACAATAAAAATATAGTATAATCTAAAACAATAATATAAAAATATACAATAAAATTTAATAATGTAATTAATATAATTAAAAACATGTAATGGTCCCTAAATAAGTTATCATTGCATCCCTATTGAAAATAATACTTCACATGTGCTTTCTATGACAAATGGAATAAACAATGACAAACGCTTAAACAACGAGAACCGGAGCCAAACGCATTACAGATGATTCATTTTATCTAACGATTTCTTAACTCAGAAAACAAAGCATGACAATCCCGTCAGTGTGGTCTAGGAGAAGAGTTCAGAATCTGAAGGTCAAGTAGAATAATGCATTTCACTGAACTGATGAATATTTGGCTCATGCATTAGCGTAAAATCTCTTTAGTCAGGGACACAATTCGACTTTCCATCTGAGAATCCAACTAGACACATAAACCAAGGACTGCACAAGAGATTAACAATAAAGGATGAGCTCTTAAGGCTGGAGAAGAGGGCATGCTTCGCTATGGATGCCATTGGAGAGGGTAACGTAAGTTCAGACTTAATAAGATCATTAGCTCAGCTCTGTGGTGCTTACAGTTATTGGGGCTAAACGACTATTTCATTATGCTTTAAATCATTTGCCGTTAGTTAGTCAGATAATGTTTATTGCAATACTGGTGATTTCAGTCAGAACTCAGTCATATAGTTCAGGTGTTTATACAATTTTTAATAAATATATTATTATTATTATTATTATTATTATTATTATTATTATTATTATTATTATTATTATTATTATATAACAACAACAACAACAACAGTAATAATAATTATTATTATAATAACAAACAATACAAATAAAATCATTATTAATAATATTTATAATATAATAATATTAAAATTCATATTCATATTATAATTTATATTATTAAGTCACTTTTAAATTAATTTATAACAAGAACAACAACAATAATATTATAATTTTTAAAATCATAAATTATTCATTCATAAATAACATTCAGTTTCTGGGGAGTCACATCACATGACATTTTACAAACTGAACTAACCTTGACATTATCTGATATTTAAAGAATCTTACTGCCCTTGACACACAGTCATAAAGGTCTCCTAAATTATTATTTTCTTTTTCTCTCTAATTTTTATAGCCCATCATAAACCATAAGGACAGTGAGTTGTTTTGATCCTCAGTTAATGAAGTACAGCTGTCATGATCAGTAGATCAGACATCCCTTTCAAATAACTGTTCAGCACCTGCTTTCTGCAGGCAGTAATAGGCAAACATTAATTGCAGGAGGCAAAAAAACAGCTGCGATTAGATGCATCTGGCCTGAGCTGCCTGTGCTACAGAACACCAGCAGGACAACTTTTGTCTGAAATACAGAAATATAATGAAATACATGTTGGGAAATTTTGTCTAACCTGCAATGCATTTGCCTGAACGACATTTTTAGGCATGGACTGAACAAGCCCCTGCGGTCTCTTCCACCTGATGGAAAGGTGCATTGGAGTTTGCTAGAGGTCAATAACTATGTCTTGAGTTCAGATCCTCCTACTTCCACATCACATGCAGAATCCTAAATTTATGGTCCCCATGTTCAGTCTGCTGTCATCTAGGGCAGAGGTGTCCAATCCCGCTCCTGGAGGGCCAGAGTTCAACTTCAACCATCTACAATACACTTGCCTGCAAGTTTCTACAGAGTGTGAAGTGCTTGATTAGCTGATTCAGGTGTGTTTAATTAGACTGGAGCCTAGTGCTGGGTGGTTTCACCAAAAATCTGCACCATGTCTTTTATGATTCTGGCATTTTCACGGCTTGTCCCTGACTGTGCCTTTATATGAAGTAGCTCATGCTACTTTATATGTAGCATGAGCAGTTTTTGATGTATATTCGACTGTAGCCTATAATTTCAAAACTTAAGGCAAAAACAGAATAATGTCAGATAAGGTCTGACCTTATCTTTGTGAAATTAAAATACATAAAACATAACTGAACGAATCTAATACAGCAGATGGGCTAAATGAGAATGCAAATTCACTCTCTGACAGCAGGTGGCGCTTATGGAACAGCAGAAATACAGCATTTCCTTTGTTACTGCTTTAAACAAAGCAGAGCTGTGCTTTTATACACTACATTAATATGCATTATACGAATGGTAAGATCAAAAAAAAACACCATCCAAACTTTTATGAAGACAGTCAGTTCCCCTCAGAGATGCATTCATATGAACTCCACCCCAATTCAGTATTTAGGATTTTCTTCTGATATTTCATGCATTGAGCAGTGATCTTGCTCTGTCTGCTACAGTATGTAATGGCATCACGGTTACCAGTCGCTCAGGGAAAATGGATATGCATTCCATAGTGTATAGCTGACTAGGATTTGAGAGGAACCTAAATCCCAGAGGATGTGGATTACTGGCAGTGACAACTCAAATCACACTCAGGAAATGCATATAGAAAGAAACTGAGCACAAGGAGAGAGACTGAGAGACCAGCAGAGACCGAGACAAAGGCGTATAGAGAGAAAACAGTTGAGAAATCTGTTGCATACTGGTGAGGGTATGCAGGTTGTTCTCTGTATTCAGCCTGTCAGATTTCACCCTCTGAGACTCACTGTAACATATGCAACACCTATTTTTCACAAAAATATGGGCTCAAAAACAGCAGCGTACACTGTGAAATATATCACAGCAAGGAATGCCAATGCACTGCCTAACCACCCTACTGCACTTTATACACACACATATTATTATCATTTTCATTATGATTATTATTTTCTATTCTTGGCATATATGAGCCCACTAGTTTTCTGCAATAAGTGGTCATAAAATGTCATCTCATCTTCAACAGAGTCACAAATAATGAGCCCCCAGCTCTTAATGCATTGTGTTTTTCTTCTCAAGCATCAGTAAATGTTTTCAGCTTTTGTAATAGTTGTGTATGAGTCCATCAGATGTCATCAGTGTGAAAGGATGGATCTCAAAACCATAGTCACTGTTATAAATGGATCAAATATGCTGAAAAAACATAGAATGTGCAGGGCCGGAAGGATTTGCTGAAGAACAGTGATCAAGGACAAGGGACTCATAAACAAACTAATCACAAAAAAAAAAAAAAAAAAAAAAAATTCCTTTGGGTCATCCAGGTAACGACAACAAAGTTCACTTCATTTCTTTTCTTTTTTTCACTGCACTGTGAATGTTTAATGTGTTAATAAAGATATGAGATATTCTAACTGTTTGTGTTGTTAGCTTGAGCACATTGCTTTTGTCTAGATTTGTGACTCTGATTAAAATCAGATGTCATTTAATGACCAATTCATACAGAAAACCAACCAATTCCAATGGGTTCACATACTTTTTCTTGCCACAAATATATTGCCTAGAAATATCATCACAATCATTGTTATTTATTTATTTATTTTTCTTACATTTCATCAGAATTACTGCATCAATGTACATCGCCAAAAGAAAACAGACTGGCTGTATTACACTTTTATTTAAGCAGAATATCTCTAAATAACATTTTTTCCAGGGTTTTCAGTTCAACAGCGCTTTTTCTTTAATGTAGAGAACATTCATGACTGCCAGGCTGGGGAAGATTAAGTAAACTGGGCAAAAAATATATTGATTTATGAAGAAAGCTCTGATTGAGAGATTTAAACTCTTTAAATCTGGCAACCGCAACCATTAAAGCTTTAGGAGGCTTGTTGTTACCAATGCAAAAAACACAAATTAACAGCAAACTAGCAGGCATATATTACAGAAAATGATGCTTAACAAATCGAGAGAAGCAGAAAAATTGGATTGAATCACAATTCATGATTTACCCACAACTCTGAAATGTACTTTTTGTACATAAAAACAATTGTGGTATGTTGTTGGGTCATCACTTGATGTAAAATCTGGGTTCTGAAGCAAAATTATATTAGAAGTACTGCTATAACTGTCCAAATCTCAAAACTAAACCTGTCGGTGCAGTCTGCCATTTCCAGACCCTGTGCGAACAAACAATGGCAAGTTCATTAGCGGCTGCCTTTCCAGTTTGGAAAAGCGGATCAGTGGTGAATACTATCTGCCCTCTGACTGCTGCAGCTGCAGAATCAAAACACGCTGAGATTAGTGTGTCTGCTCCACGGCTCTGAGAGACCATCATTCAGAGAACATTCGTCACAGGCCCACAGAGCTGCCATAATGATAATGAAAATGAAAATTACACCTTTTTATGGATTAAACAATCCATGCCAGACTCCACCAGTAGGGCATAACTGTACTTCAAACTATTCATAATTTTAAAAAGCTACCGAAAGCCAATGTATCAACACGCCTCATCAAAATCCGTGAGGCTCAGGTGATATCACAGTCATGAAAAGAACAAAGTTTTAACTACATTTTCATGTCTCACAGGGAACTTCGAACTTCAGATGTAAACTGAGGTCAGAATCAAGAGTGCATTAACATTTTCATATAAATACTGTTTATAACACAGTTGCATAATACTTCAATATTCCTGCATGTTGAAGATAGCCACTCAAAACAGAGATTATTTTATATGAAACCATCCTAAATCTAGACTGTTTAAAGGGGAATCACGAAACACGGCATAAAAGAACAGTGTGAAATATTGTGTTTGCTCATACACCAGTAAAGATATTTGATTGATATGATTTTAATTAAAAAGTGCATGCACCTGACAAAGTCTATTTTCTGGAAAATGGAATGAAGGAGAAATGCTCTATATACATGAACCAGGACTTAAAAATTTCATTACGCAAGGCCGGCAATTTGTCATGGAATTTGCTGTCATGCTGTGAAAATGGCCAATTAATAATTTATGAGATTAAATGACATCCAAAAAAATAACCTGTGGTGATGTACTGCACCTACAGTAGCAATCGAGGGAAAACGTAAATGACAAATAGGACAGACGATACCTGCTCTATAGAGTTCAAGCTAAATTACACGTCTGTTTGGTAAGTGCAGAGGAGGAGAAAAAGACTACCTGTTTTAGGCTTCATCAACCACATTTCATTTTTAAAAGCCCTGTTTTTAGAGTTAAAATGATGAAGCTCATGTCATGAGGAATCAATTCTGTGATTTTTTTGAGGCTATGAAAACAATGTAACTATATCAAAACTTTAGTACAAAAAGAGCATTTATTTAAACTAAGTGTCAAAAATGATCTGTTTTGAACTTGCACAACCCCAGTCAAAAGAGACGATAAGTTTTTTTCCGTTAGAAATGTACTTGAGTAAAAGTAAAAGTGCCCACCTTTTAATCTATTATTAAAGTACAAATTTTCCAAAAATGTACTCTAGTAAAAGATTAAATATACTTCAGAAGTTCATTAAAGGCTGTGTGTAGCACCTACTTCTCTGCAGATCCCTCAGTAGGATCCCATTAGAAATGAGCGGTTGAAGTTTAACTTGAACATGATTCTTGATTTAGTGCAGCACATTTAAGTGGGGGGAGGGGGGTACTACTGTTTTGTTTTGTTTTTAGCACAAAAATTATTTTTCGGTCACGAGGCACACAAGAGCCAATGACATTTCACAACCAAGGCTGATGTAAGGCTTCTTCTGGCGGCATTTATTGAATTTGCACACAGACTGCACACAGGATCTGAGCTTTACGGAGGACGGAGACGGCAATCTCGTCTGTTCCTCTCACAAATCAATAATTTTGCCTCTGAAAACTTGGAATATTAATATTTTTTGAATAAATTATGACTGTAGCTGTATCTGCCTGTTATTACTTGTGTTTTATTGACAAATGGTAGGTTTAGGGGCAGGTGTTGGGTTATGTGCTCATAAATGTGAAAATAGTGTTATGTAATGTAAATGTCAACATTGGCTACCAGAAATCATTTACCCCACCTTTAAAGCAATGGAGGACCCTGCACATCAAAAAATGACGCTAAAGGGTCCTGACCAAGTGTCGATATGTGACGAGTTGGGAGTGAGAATGTGTTGGTTTGAACTTTAAACCGTCACTTCTGGCCCAAATACCAGCCCATAATAAGGCTTCCTCCAGTGAAACAGTCTATATCCTGTTGTCCTCTAACATCAAAACCCACTGTCATATTTGTTTTGAACTGTTCTGGGCCAGGTTTCTCAATAACGATTGATCTTAGAGTTTAAGAGCGTTTTCTGTGAGTCATTTTGCGATCGTTCGTTATTGTTTCATGTGCGTTTCCCAAAAATGCACTTAACACAATTGCACGTAGCCATGCTTTAAGTACAGTACTACTTAGTGGAGTCGCTATCCGTTTGTCAGGTGCTGAAATGTCACCTTAGAATGCTTCGTAACTGTAGTACACGCTCGGTTATTAAAATGTTAACCTAATGCTGTGTTCCAGACAACTCGGGTATGAATAACTATAATGCGGGGGCGACTGAGGCAATATAATATAATATAATATAATATAATATAATATAATATAATATAATATAATATAATATAATATTGCATTATACGCACAATGTTATACTTTACATAATAATATATAATACACTTTAAAGAGAGAGAGAGAAAGAGAGAGAGAGAGAGAGAGAGAGAGAGAAACGTTATTTTGGGGTCCAATAGGTAGCTGGTTTCCATGCAAGTCAGCAAGTCATTGACAGATTATCAATGTATCCCCCCCAGATTATCAATGTATTGTTCAGTCATTTAATTAGGGCCCGAGCCAATGGGCGCAGGGCCCTATTGTTTTTCTAAGGATTATTAGGGCTCAAGCCTGGAGGGCGAGAGCCCTATTGTTTTCCTTAGGATTATTTATTATTATTATTATTATTATGGTTGGAGCTATTTGTTGGGGGGCGATCCAATGGGCGCAGGGCCCTCTTGTTTTTCTAAGGATTATTATTATTATTATTTTTTTTATTTTTTTTTTGGGTGAATTGGGGTTTTCAAAAACTCTTGAAAAATTGGCACACCACATTGGGAATCTGCGGTCATTAGGACGCCGCAGAGACCTTGGCCCCCGGCGTGGCACAGGGACTCTACGGCGCCCCCTGGAACACAGTCAGAAATCTTGAACCATAGCTCACACAAACTTGCATGTATTTATATGAAACTCTGTACACTTATATAGATCTCATTGAGCCGAACAACTTTTGCACTCTATGTCATAGGCTCCGCCCAACAGGAAGTCAGCTATTCAGGGTTGTTTAAAAAGTGCATGCTCTGGAATTTGATATACTCCTCTGAGGATTTCCACCCATTCGCCACAAAACTCGGTGAACATGATCTCAAGACATTGGGGATGAAAAATTGCCAGGGGATTTTTGATATCTCGAACGGTTTGCTCGTGGCGAGGCGTTGAAACAATGGGCGAGAAATGAGAAACAGGAAGTCCCTTATAACATCCACATATTTTAATCAAACTTCAGGGGTTTGTTTCGTTGTATGATGCCGATCGCATAGATATCACTATTAGGAGCCAAAGTTATAGCGCCACCAACTGGCAGCAGGAAGTGTTGTCATTTTCAAAATGCTTTGAATTCAGCATCTTATTTTTACTTCGATTTGCTTCAAACGTCATCAGAATAATGACAAAACACGGACGATGTAAATATGTGTTGTGGGGATATTGATATCTAATATCGTGTTGCCATGGCAACGGTGTCAATCTGGAATATTCTGTTGTCTGGTGATTTTGAGGCAGATAACATGCTCAGAATGACATGAAACACAAAACATATATCAGAATTAATGAATAGATATACAATGTCAAAAGATCATATAGGGCGTGGAGGGGGGCACTCTATAGCGCCACCTTTTTGTCAAAAGTGGGGGGCTTAGTTTTTTAGCTACAGACACCAAACTCAGTACATAAAATTGTTCTTATCAAGACGGACAAACTTTCTATACTTCACAGTTATCAGAGTTACGACCAACAGGAAGTTGGCTATTTTGGTTTAAATGTGGATGGGATTTTTGCGGGGAAAAATATTGCTATGTGAATTAATGCATACTCCTCAGAGGAAATTACAATATATACACACCAAAACTTTTTCTACATGATGCCCAAAACACTGAGGAACTTAAATTGCGAATGGATTTTTGGATAGTTTTGAAAACGGTTTTTGCCGTGTTGGTGGATTTTTTGAAAATAATACAGTTAAAAAGGGAAAACATTAATTGTCTTGTCTTTTTAAATTGCAGCTTGCAAAAACACTTCAAACCCCATTTTTCATACATAGAACAAGTCATTCTGAGGAAATATGCATAGTTTTCACGATTTTACAACACTGTAGGAGATTTAACAGAAAATTAAAAAAACTGTCAGACATCTGAGCTCCCCTCTAAGGCCACTCCTCT